>NC_056729.1:1419760745-1419885745 GCF_019279795.1 Protopterus annectens
AACAATGACAACTGTAAATGTTAGTAAACCTTGTGGTGCCAGACGGGATTAGTGACATCCACCTGTTAGAATTACATGGCAAAAATCCTTGTCATACCATTGTGTTCATACAATTTTAATTAGTGTTCAGCACTGTATTTTACTAGCAGATTCCCTGACAGGAGAGATCAGATTAGGTGAATTGAGACTTTTAAGTACTGGGTAGATCACACATTGGTACACAGACTTGGAATTGCTATGAGAGAGAATGTCATATATAGTGAACAACTTTACTGCAGAGTTATGATATGCAGTAAACATACATATCCATATATATATATATATATATATATATATATATATATATATATATATATATATATATATATATATATATATATATATATATATATATATATATATATATATATATATATATATATATATATATATGCTGAGTATTTTTATATCCAGTACATTACCTAGACAGGAGTATAAGGAGATGAGGTGTATGGCAAAGAGAGGTGGCGAAGGCTAAGGATAAGGTGTATGGAAAGTTGTATGAAAGGATGGACACTAAGGAGGGAGAAATGGACCTGTACCAATTGGGTAGACAGAGGGACCGAGCTAGGAAAGATGTGCAGCAGGTAAGGGTGATAAAGGATAATGAGGGAAATGTACTCACAAGTGAGGAGAGTGTGTTGAACAGATGGAAAGAGTACTTTGAGGGGCTGATGAATGAAGAGAATGAGAGAGAGAGAAGGTTGGATGATGTGCGGATAGTGAATCAGGAAGTGCAGTGGATTAGCAAGGAGGAAATAAGGATAGCTATGAAGAGGATGAAGAATGGAAAGACTGTTGGTCCAGATGACATACTTGGGGAAGCTTGGAGGCGTTTAGGAGAAATGGCAGTGGAATTTTTAACCAGATTGTTTAATGAAATCCTGAAAAGTGAGAAGATGCCTGAGGAGTGGCGAAAAAGTGTTTCGGTACTGATTTTTAAGAATAAGGCTGATGCGCAGAGCTGTAGTAACTACAGAGGGATAAAACTGATCAGTCACAGCATGAAATTATGGAAAAGACTAGTAGAAGCTAGGTTAATAAGGGAGGTGATGATTAGTGATCAGCAGTATGGTTTCATGCCAGGAAAGAGCACTACAGATGAGATGTTTGCTCTGAGAGTGTTGATGGAGAAGTACAGAGAAGGTCAGAAGGAGTTGCATTGTGTCTTTGTGGACTTAGAGAAAGCATATGACAGGGTGCTTAGAGAGGAGTTGTGGTATTGTATGTGGAAGTTGGGAGTAGCAGAGAAGTATGTAAGAGTGGTGCAGGATATGTCCAAGGGTAGTGAGACAGAGGTGAGATCTGCAGTGGGAGTGACAGATGCGTATAAGGTTGAGGTGGGATTACATCAAGGATCAGCTCTGAGCCCTTTCTTATTTGCAGTGGTGATGGACAGGTTGACAGACGAGATCAGACAGGAGTCCCCGTGGACTATGATGTTTGCAGATGACATTGTGATATGTAATGAGAGTAGAGAACAGGTTGAGGAGACCCTGGAGAGGTGGAGATATGCTCTAGAGAGGAGAGGAATGAAGGTCAGCAGGACTACAACAGACTATATGTATGTGAATGAGAGGGAGGATAGAGGAATCGTGTGGATGCAGGGAGTAGAGTTGGCGAAGGTGGATGAGGTTAAATACTTGGGATCAGCAGTTCAGAGTAATGGCGAATGTGGAAGAGAGGTGAAAAAGAGAGTACAGGCAGGGTGGAGTGCATGGAGAAGAGTGTCAGGAGTGATTTGTGACAGACAAGTACCAGTAAGAGTGAAAGGGAAGATCTACAAGAGGGTAGTGAGACCAGCTATGTTATATGGGTTGGAGACAGTGGCATTGACAAAAAGTCGGGAGTCACAGCTGGATGTGGCAAAGTTAAAGATGTTAAGATTTGCACTGGGTGTGACGAGGGTAGACAGGATTAGGAATAAGTATATTAGAGGGTCAGCCCAGGTTGGACGGTTTGGAGACAAAGCCAGAGAGGCGAGATTGCGTTGGTTTGGACATGTGCTGAGGAGGGATGCTGGGTATACTGGGAAAAGGATGCTAAGGATGAAGCTGCTAAGTAAGAGAAAAAGAGGAAGGCCTAAGATAAGGTTTATGGATGTGGTGAGAGAGGACATGGAGGTGGTTGTTGTGACAGAGCAAGATGCAGAGGACAGGAAGAAATGGGAACAGCCGAAAGAAAAAGAAAACTTATTATTGTCTTTTTAAGCATGACTACTAGAGGAAGTTAGTAGTCTAAGTGCCCTAGTGCCCTTAGAAGAGTAGACCCATTCTGCAGTGGTGCAGCAGTAGTGTTGCCACCTCACAGGAAGAGGTTCTCCAGTTTGATTCTTGGCTGTGGTGTCTTATGTGTGGAGTCTGTATGCCGTCCCTGTGTTCATGTGGGTTTTTCTCTGGGTGCTCCGTTTTCCTCCCACGTTACAAAGACATGCATCTGGAGGATTTCACCCCAGGCCTCCACTGAAAATTGACTTTGTTCCAAGTCGGACTTTCCCAGGTTAACAAATGTTAAATAAATAATAAATACCTACATTCAAAACTGTATTTCACCAAACAGCACCTAATGTGCGTGTCAGAAAGAGAGACAAGTGGAAGCCCCCCATGTGAATTTCCAGTTACACATCCAATCACTTGATTGAGTTTGAAGAGGGCCACTGAGGTGGTCTGCATGACATGAAGTGGGAGTCTTTTCCAAAGTTGAGGTAAGCTATGGTGAACTAATTGGTTCCTCCAGCAGGGATCTATAAATGTAACATAGTGGTTTAATGCCTTTACAGAGTGCCACACGTGTACCAGTTGCTCTGCAGAGATGCAGCAATTAGAATAAAGCTGGGTCAGAGGTCGCCTAATATATAAGGCCAGGCTCACCTCTAAGTAGTCCGTATGAAACAGCGTTATGCATAGATTAGTGTGTATAAAACATGCAATCTAAGCAAGTATGGTGATGCAGGAGGTTGTAATTGGGCTACCTGTGCTTTGTTATATCATCTCACATCCAGTTCCCTGATGATGTTTTTTATTTTCTTTTTCATTACCTTACACATTCACAACTGCGGGCAGTATAGAGGTAGAAAACTCCAGTCACACTTCCATAAATTTCAGAAAAGGTTACCTGATAGGCAAAGAAACAGACATTAAGTGAGGTGATGAGCAGTTTGGAGTCAGATCAGAAAGAAGCAAAGTGAATGCAATGTTGGCAGTCAGACAAATAGTGGAGAAGAATCTAAAGATGATGAAGAGTCCAAATGAGCATTCATACTGTTGGAGAAAGCCTATGACAAAGCTAATCTGGCCAGTCCTGCAATGTACTGAAGTGCTCAGGATACTGATAGAATTAGTGCAGACAATGTACAAAGACACAATGTAAAAGTACTAACAGTATTTGTAGTAGGATAGGAGTTTCCAAAGTGGTTGGGTGTGCATCAAGGCTCAACTGAGAGCTCACTGCTGTTTATACTGGTGATGGACTACATTAGCAAACTGGTTGGAGGAACAGGTCCACAAAGATGATGGACACTGATGATGTGGCATTACAAGCAGACTGTGAACCAGAAGGTCAGCCAATGAGTGTCGTATCAATACAAAAATGACGTCAGATTGAATGAAATTGAGTACAGACAAGGCAGTTGTCATTGCAGGAAATGTAAAAATTAGAAGAAGCAGAAAACTGTGACTGAAGGGAAGATAGCAAAACAGGGATTATATTTTCAAGTGTCTGCGAAGGGCTGTTGAGGACAAGGAAAGTCTGAATGGGGAGATGAAAGATAGAAACAGAGGGGGGTGCAGCCAAATGGCACAGAGTGTGAGGGGGTAGTGTATGAGAGGATAACATCAAAGAAGCTGAAAAGTACTATGTCCAAGCCCACTTTATGACCAACAGTTATGAATGGTACCTTCTCTCCTGTAAAAGGAGAAACAGTCATATTGAGCCATGCCTTGTTACATGGATATTAGCTGCAGGGCTAATTATTTGAAGGTAGTAAAGTCTGAGCAGTGGAGGAAGGGGGTAGTGATGGAGATGAATTGACTTAGATGATGGTTGGATGCAGACTCTTGGATACATGAATACAATAACAACATCATTGCAGAAGCCAAAGTAGCTTCAATTGCAATGAAGGTAAAAAAAAAAACAATTACAGTGTTTCAGGCACATGTGCAGGAAAACAGAAGTCAATGTGGAGATGAGGAATTGGGAGGAAACAGCTAAGAGGAAATGAGGATATCCAGCATAGTGAGGGATGGATTATGTGACATCACCTACGAGCAATCTGTAAGATACAGCACAGAGTGATAGTGATTTGAGCCTGTCCACACAGGACAGGTGATTAAGGCCATGGGTTGTTTGTGAGTTATTTTCTGGTCTTTACAGTTGGTGGAGGTGTTTGGAGAGGTACATGCCAAATGTTGCATTGCACTCAATTATTGGCCTAATGAGGGAGGAGTAGAGAGAGGTAATAACCTCCTGTTTTGTGGATGCCATACCCTTAATTATGAGATTAACCAAGTAAAAAGCTGTTCTGACCACTACCGGTGCATGATGGTCACGTGTGAGATTGTTGTCAACTTGTGTTCCCAGGGATGTCAACACAGGTTGTGTACTTAGGCTATTGCCGCTAATGTGATAATCAATGTGGACTGTGTTTCTGCCGAATGGTATGATAATACATTAGCTTGCATTTCACTTAATGACATGACTTTGGCACCAGTCATTTGTTGTTGTGAGACCCTCTTGAAGTATGTTAACATCATTTGGGAGGTCAATGAGAGCACCGAACTTACAGTCATGCAAAACCTTGTTCAGACACATGGCTTTTGTCTTTGCCTGGCACTATGAGATGTAGATGCCAAACAATAGGGGTCCCAGGACAGATGACTGGGGGAAATCAATAGTGACAGGTATGCTATGAGAGATAGTGGCAGCTTTTTTGACTTGTGGATCCCATCATTGAGCCAGTTGGGCACCCACCTGATAAGAGTGGGATTTACAAGAATTTACGTTATCTTTTCGATGATGCCCAAATGGGGGGATTGTGTCAAAGGCTTTGGCCAAATCAATGCAAGCTGTGTCTACTGACCTTCCCTCATCCAGTGCCTTGGTGACAGTCTCAAAGAAGTTAACCAGGTTGAACAAGGCAAGATGTGCCCTTGACGAATCTGAACTGGATGGGGTACAGTGCATGGAGATTGCCTATGTCCTTTTTTGTGAGATCCATAATAATCCGCTCCATAGCATTTCAAATAAGACTTGTCAAGCTAATGGGCCAATAGTTTACATGTTCATTAGTGATACCACCTTTGTGCAAAGGGATGACACTGGCAGTTCTCCACTCTGCCGGAATGAAGTTGATAGTTACAGTATGTGTTAATAGTGTGCTCAATGGCAAGTTCTTGCTGGAGATGCTGCAAAATACAGCATGGGATACTGTCATGGCTTTTGGAAACTTTGTTTTTTCCTTGGATAGGACCTTTAACACTTAATCAGTATAGATGTGATGTGTGGGGCAAGTATCGAGGATGTAAAATGGACCTTTGTGGGGGGACCGTGTGGTGAAGTTTGCTCTGAACCTATATACTAGCAAGTTGGGTAAGTCCACAGGATCAGTGTAAGTGGTACTGTTAAGAAAAAGTTCTGAACATACCTGTGCTTTGCCTTACATGTTTCTGATGTAAACCAAAAAGGCTTTGTGGTTAGCCTTTGTTTTGGAGGCAATTTGCAATTCATAATTGCCTTTTGAGGTTTTCCATAGTGAACTAATGTGCTTGTTGAGGATAAAGAGGTAGTTTTCACAATTGGTATTTTGTAACTTTTTTCCTGTTGGACAGCAGGAAACTTACTTTTGTAGAAAAGCCTATTGTTAGACGATGTCCACTACATTGGTTTGTGTTTCCTTGAGGAGAAGGTTTCAGTTATGTTGTGTATGGCTGAGTCAATGCACTTGTACAGGTGCCAGGTGCTTGTATGCTGCACTGGCATACTGTTCCGCATATTTGTCTGCATTCTCTGAGGGAGGTGGTGGAGTGAAGCTACTGATACCCTCCCTTAGAAGGTTGTAGTCATTTTTAGAAAAGTTCTTTAGCCTGGTTGGGGTGGTTGGCTGAGATAGACCCTTTGAATGAGACAGACCGATGGTCTGATCTCACCAGGGAAGAACTTACTATGGTGGTGGTGCAGAAGTCACCCATGTTGGTGAGAACAAAGCCTATAATGCTCTCTCCCCTTGTGTACATTCAGACAAGCTGGTGTAGTGCATTATAAGTGATGAAGTAATGAATCATTGGCGGAGTGCATTAGAGCAGGAATAGTTCACCCAGATTATGGTGGGGTAGTTGAAGTCACCAATGATCAGGGTGTTAGGGGGTAGCTTGATGGACTCAAGTAGGTACAGGTAGGAGTAATGGGTGTCTTGAGTCATGCAGGGGGGGTATATAGCTGGCCATAACTTAGATGGTTGTCTTGGCAATTGTCAATTGCACCTGTAGACGTTCTAGTGCATCATGCTGGCTAACCAGTGTGGAGATGTGCATCTGTTTAATGAAAATTGAAGCTGCACCGCCGTTACTCGTTCTGACTTCACTTTGGGGTACAAATGTGTGGAATGAGATATAGCCTGTGAAGGCAGAGATGCTCTTGGCAGCTGTGAACCAAATATCTGTTTTCACAAATGTCAGCATCTTACACTGCTAGGAGAGACTACAGTGAGTGCATTTGCTGGGTAATGGTCTGAGCATTTGTTAGCAGGACCTTCAATTTACTTTTTGACCAATCTGTTATGTTGTAATATTTTTTTTGTGGGACACTGCCTAAAAAGGCACAATGTGGGAGTCAAGAGCCTTGCCCAGAATCCGCAATCCTAGGGGTGACAAGTGAAGGCCATATGTGGTAAAACATTGAAGCCTGTGAACCATGTCATGCCAGGCAGACAGATACTGTATGCCCTTATAATGGCACAAAAAGGTAGGCCATTTGTTGAAGTCATTTATTTTGATTTGGTTTTGTGGTATCATTCTTGCTGAAGGATGCTGCTTAAGGCTAGGGTCATACCTGCTTGAGACACAGTCTTTGAGCTCAATCATGTCATTGTAATGTCAATCTATGAAAAGAGTTGTGGTGTGCATTAATGGTGGTGGTATGGCTTTGTAGAAGATGAGGCATATCTCCAACTTCATAATGGATTTTTGGCTCAGATGAGAACACGTAGTCATAGTGAAAAGCTGGTGTAGAGTTTAGGGCAATTGCTTTTAATATTACTTCTCTTGTAAAAGGGGGGAATAGTTGTTTTGAGACTTGCTTTGTAATGTGTAGAGTGAGTAAATGGTTAGAATGAATTATTTGGAAATCAGTATTTGTAGAATAATACTACAACCAGAGGACTGTGTGAATCATATGTTTAGCTGAAATCTGCTGGGTTCATAGGTTCATAGGTAGGTACTAAGCTATCTCTCCAAAGGCATTTATAAGCCTAGCCAGAATGTGTTGGCTTTCGCTGCCCCCTTAGATTAGTTCCCTGTGCCTCTGTCCAGCAGAGCCACTGAAGTGATCCCCGGGGTAAACTTTCTGTTTCCCATCTACTCGTCAAGGTTTCTCTTGAAGAGTGCTAGTGAGGAGCTCTGCCTAATGTAGATTGGAATCTTGTTCCAAAGCATGGAAAGTCTCTGGGACAGGAATCTATCCCTCCAGCACGTCCTACTTATTGTTGTGGTGAGGTTTAAATCCCTAGAGCATGCGGCTTGAGTGGATAAGGTTTTCTTTAGGTGGCGCATGTCCATCAATTCTGGGTTGGACATGGCCTTATATGTCAGGCAGAGATCACCTCTGAGCAGGTGGTATGCAACCGTGTACAGCTGGAGTTTCTTCAGTCGAGCTGCATAGGGCATCTGTTTGAGGCCAGTGATCCCCTTGGTGAGGTACTTCTGTGGTCTTTCCAGCTGTTGCAGGTGTCTTGTAAGGTACATCCCAAATGGGGCATTGTACTCTATGATGGGTCTGATGAGTGATGAGTAGATGGGTACAATTACCTCTTTTGATCTGGATGCAAACCCTTTTGTGATTAGGTGGGCCACATAGCAGGATTTTCTAATCACTTAGGCAATGTGATTATCAAAGGAGAGATTACTATCTACTTGGGTCCCCAGATCCCTTATTACACTTTCCGTATTTAGGTGGACTACCACCTATGTGGTAGTTTGTGGGTACTTTGTTATTTCCAAAGGGAATAACTGTGCACTTTTTGGCATTTAGCTTGAGGCCATGATTTTGACACCAGGTGTCCATCTCAGTGAGACCCTTTTGCAGGATGTCTGTGTCAGCTGGTGAGTCAATTATAGCCCTTAGTTTGCAGTCGTCTGCAAACTTGGTCAGCCATAGTCCTCCTGTGCTTGTCTGTACCTCTGAGAAGTATATGCGTATATGCCGAACAGGAGGGGTCCTAGTACTGAGCCTTGGGGAATGCCACTTGTAACTGGTTTAGAGTCAGACCTAGCTCCTGCAACTCTCACCATGTGGTTTCTGTCCGTGAGCCAATTGGCAACTCATCTTGTGGCATAGGGGTTTATGTTCAGGCTGGTGAGCTTATCTATAATACCAGAATGAGGAATAGTGTTAAAGGCCTTTGCGAGGTCTAGGTAGGTTGTGTGTACCACCTTTCCTTTGTCTATAAAATCATGGCCTCAAGCAAGGTGTTGGGAGGGTGGCCTAATGGTTAAAGTGTTTGCCTTACAAACACAAGGTGTGGGGTTCGAGTCTCACAAGGGAAATTGGCTAGGCTTAAAATGGCTCGCAAGGGCAGTTAGCTTAGTACTAATCTATGAACCTATGAACCTATAGCCTTGGTAACTGTCTCAAAGAAGTCCACCAGGTTTAGGAGGCATGATCTATCTTTAACAAAGCAGAACTGGGTAGGGTCCAGTGTTTGGAGGTTCCCAATGTCTCTGTTAATGAGTTCCATGATGATGCACTCCATAGCCTTGCAGACCAAGCTAGTCAGGCTTACAGGGAGATAGTTCCCGGGGACTGTTGTGGCTCCACCTTTGTGGAGTGGAATAACTATTGCTGTGCACCACTCTATGTGTACGTAGCCTGTGGAGAGGCTGAGTTTGAACAGTGTGTTTAGGTGAGGGGTTAATTCATCTTTGAGCTCATGTAGGACAAGGCCTGGGACACCATCCGGTCCCATTGATGCTGTGTTTTTGGCTTTGGAGAGGGCTATTTTAACCTGAGTGTCTGTGATTTTAGGGGCTCTACACTCTTCTGCTATGGTTATGGGCCCTTTTGGGGATGAGAGGGGGGGTGAAGTTTGCACTGAACCTGTCTGCCAGGATGTTGGCAATATCGGTTGGTTCAGTGTATTTTGTGCCATTCTGCACTAACTCCGAGCAGATCTGAGCATTGCCTCTTAGATTCTTGACATAGCTAAAGAATGCCTTGTAGTTATCTTTGGAGTCCTTGGCAAGTTTTCTTTCAAAGCTTGCCTTGAACAATTTTAGGAGGGATCATAGTTTCTTGCTGGTACAGATCAGGGATGTCGTCCCTTCTTGGGATTTTACTCTTTTCTGTACTAGTTTTCTCCTTCTATTGTATAGCTTGTTTATGGCAGGGGTCCACCAGACTGGTTTCCTTTTCTTGGAGGAGTGAGTCTTGGTTTTGCTTGGGATAGCATGATCCATGCATTCTTGTAGGTGCCCGTAGAATGCATTAGTAAAGGATTTTGCAGCTTGGACAGCATTATCCTTTAGCATGGGGGCTTTGAAACTTTCCACCTCTGTCTTAAGTAACGTGAAGTTTGCTTTTGAAAAGTTTTTCATGGTGGTTTCCTTGCCCGGGGGTGGGGGCGGAATATGGCTATCAAAAGTGATTTGTTTATGGTCAGATCTAACCAGCGAGGGGTTGACCTCTGGTGTGGAACACTGGCCACCCATGTTGGTGATGACCAGGTACAATATGTTGTCATCTCTGGTGGGAGTGTTGACCAGTTGTTCCAGGACATTTGAGTTTATAAATTCTAGGAAATGTTGGGCAAGGGAGTATTACAGGGTATTACAGGTAAGTACAGCATTTTATTTTGGGCGGGAATGTGAAGCTGAGATAAGTAAGTGCTGACAAATCTGAGTGGTGAGTATATGTTGAGGAAGAAATGTGTACAATTAATGTATGTAAGGGTACTTTGGCTGCAAGGGTTTTGACTAAACAGTAATGCTTTGTAGTATTGGTTTAGTATAATTTTTTTTTTTAGAATGAGCTTTTTTATGTGATTTTATTTGGTAAATTTTCTAATATTAACCTTCATGTGGGCGGGCAGTTATTGACTTCTTGCATGAGATGTTCTACTATTCTGGCTTTTTCTTTCAGTTATTCTAGTGTAAAATGAAGACATTATACTGGGTCAGTTTGGTGAGAAGTAGGAATTATCTGATTATTCCCTTGTTCATGTGTGTGCATATTTCTCATTATGTGTATTTTCATAATAGTGCAGTCTTGTTTGAGGTTATTGGTACAGGAATTTGAGTGTTTAGCTGTGGCTGTTTGATGAGGATGTCAGCATACATGTTCTGGAATAGGACATGTTTTCATTCATGGAGACATAACGTGAAATAACTAAGGTACACCTCATAACACTGTTAACACTGTCCTGGGGATTAAACCACTGCTGTCAAATGACAGAACTCCTCATTCAATGATAAAATTTTGGATTAAGAAAAAATTATAGCAACATGTTGTAAGTTGCACATAATATCATGAATGTAATTAATTGCTAGCTGCTACTAATCCAATGTTATGCACCACAGCAGGATTGAACGACTATTCCCTTCTAGAGTTTTGCAGTGGTATGTGGTTCGGTGACATCTGCAATTGCTGAAATGTATTGTCAATTTATGCTTGTGTAACAATTTATAATCCAAAAAATGTGCAGTAGAATATAGTCATGAGAATTTATTGATATATAAATATATATATATATATATATACACATATATATAAAATATATATATCTATATATCTGTATATATATATATATATATATATATATATATATATATATATATATATATATATATATATATATATATATATATATTGTGAAATTATTTGCATAAACACACCCAATACCTAGAAAGAAATAGATGCAAAGACATCTATGTAGCTACATAGATGTATACAGTTTGTTAAGGTGCAACACTACACATAGATATATGTATGTGTATATGTCTATGCATATATGTATATATATATGTGTATATTTATATGTTTGTCTTTATTATATATGTGTATATTTTTTGGTTGTGTTATTTATTGATATATATATATATATATATATATATATATATATATATATATATATATATATATAAAAGTATGGATGGGGCAGCCACAGTGGTCCAGCAGTTAGCGTTGTTGTCTCATAGCAACAGGTTCTCCGGTTCGATCCTCAGCTGGGGTGCCTTCTGTACATAGTCTGCATGTCCTCCCTGTGGTCGTGTGTGTTTCCTCCGGTTGCTCCGGTTTCTGCCCACATCCCAAAGACATGTTGTAGGTGGATTGGACACTCTAAATTGGCCCTAGGTGTGAGTGTGTGTGTGTGTGTGTGTGTGTGTGTGTGTGTGTGTGTGTGTGTGTGTGTGTGTGTGTGTGTGTGTGTGTGTGTCTGTATATGTCTGGTTGTGTGATAAATGTGATTGCCTGTGAAAATGGACATTCACTGTGATTATTGCAGTTATATGAAGTAAAAAAGGGATTTAGGCTAACCTGACGTCCTGTGACATTCTCAAATGTAAGACATTGACTACTCCTTGACATGAAAGAGTGGGTTAAAACTCTCAGAGCTAAAGTATAAGTCGCATAAGACCTTTGAAGTTCTGACTGAACATTGAGGAAATGATGACAAAAGGTGGAAGACAGACTCATTAGATGTTAATCTAATTTTTGAGATGAACACTGTAGAAACCCATAATAAAGGAGGGCTTGCATGTGTGAAATGCAGAAGACAGCCTTGGGTGATGTCAAGGTAATTGTTCAGAGGATCATGGAAATCCATAACAAAGAATGGGCAGGTGATCTCAAAGGAATAAAATCAAGGTCTGTAGATGTTCTTGTAATTTTACAAAGGATAAAGGAGGAATTACATAACAAAGGAGCCCTAGTTGATCTGCATGAATAACCAAGGGTCATCCTCAAAGTATGTGTACCATTTGTACACTCTTGACATCAAAGGGATAGGGTCTCATGCCTCACTCCTCAGATATGAAATAAGGAAATAGTTTGGAAAAGTGAATGATATGTGGTGAATTAATGTCTAGGTATTATAGAAAGTATGCAAGCTTGGAGAAATACTGCGGTGGTGGTGCTGAGGTACTGTTGTCGCCTCACAGTAAGATGTTGTCCCGTTTGATTCTCAGCTAGAGCGTCTTCTGTGTGGAGGCATATGTGAATGGGGCGTGCCTTCATTGAAGGTTGTGCGTCAGGGCTGGTAACCCGGTACGTAAAAATCCACTACCAAACATTAGCGGACCGGAGTTCTGCTGTGGCGACCCCTAATCGGGAAAAGCCAAAAGACACAAACAAAATGCACGCTTGGAGAAATGTATGCCAATATACAGAGTGATAAAGAGCTGAGAGGGAGTACTCAAGGAATATCCATAAACAGACCCAAGAAAGCATGGTAAAACTTTTTTGGTTGATACATCATGATGTCCCCGAGTGGTATGATAGTAAAGCAGAACAATAAAAAATCAAGTATGTAATAGTAAAAGATGAGTGCTTGTAGTGCATATCGAGAAATGAAGTTATGTAATCAATTGCCTATGTCATGAATTTAAACTCTTAATTCACAAAGAAATTTTGGTGGTAAAGGCAGCATAATGGTAAGTAACAATGACAACTGTAAATGTTAGTAAACTTTGTGACGCTAGACCGGTAAGTGACATCCACCTGTTAGAATTACATGGCAAAAATCCTTGTCATACCATTGTGTTCATACAATTTTAATTAGTGTTCAGCACTGTATTCTAATGGCAGATTCCCTGACAGGAGTGATCAGATTTGGTGAACTGAGACTTTTAAGTACGGGGTAGATCACAACTGGGTACACAGACTTGGAATTGCTATGAGAGAGAATGTCACTAAATAGAGAATGTCACATTTAGTGAACAACTTTATTGCAGAGTTATGGCATGCAGTCAAACACAGAAATAGACTTGCTCACACACAGAAACACATAAGCATACACACAAACAGGGATATATGTAGACATACACATATATATATATATATATATATATATATATATATATATATATATATATATATATATATAGGTATATATACATACATCTATACATAAGTATGCATACATCCATATACATATATTCATACATATACATGCATATTTATATCCAGTACATTACCTATTAGTGTCTGCTTGAGCATGACTACTAGTGGAAGTTAGTAGTATAATGGCCCTAGTGCACTTACAAGAGTAGACCCATTCAAACTGTATTTGACAGAACAGCACCTAATGTGCATGTCAGAAAGAGAGACAGGTGGAGGCCCCCCCATGTGAATTTCCAGTTTCACATCCAATCACTTGCTTGAGCTTGAAGTGGGCCACTGAGGTGGTCTGCTTGACATGAAGTGGGAGGCTTTTTCCAAGTTGAGGTAAGCTATGGAGAACTAATTGGTTCCTCCAGCAGGGATCTGTAAATGTCACATAGTGGTTTAATGCCTTCACAGAGTGTCACATGTGTGCCAGTTGATTTGCAGAGATGCAGCAATTAGAATAAAGCTGGGTCAGAGGTTGCCTAATATATAAGACCAGGCTTGCCTCTGAGTAGTCTGTATGAAACAGCATTATGCATAGATTAGTGTGTATAAAACAGGCAATCTAAGCATGTAACTGGATATAAATTGCAAAAAAAAAACAAAATTTTTTTCTTGTTTATATTTTATATTCTATATAAACCCTACTACTAGAATGCTGTATGCTGACTTTACTAAAGGAATTGTTAATCTATACATAACTTAAGTTTCTATAGAAACTATAACTCTGTATGATATTCTTGTATAATTTATTTATGACATGCTATTGGAGCTTTTCTCCCTGGGCCTCCACTGAAAATGGATATGTGTCCAGTCGGACTTTCCTGGTTAACAAATGTAAAATAAATAGGTTCATAGGTTCATAGGTAGATACTAGGCTATCTGCCTGAGGGCATTTATAAGCCTAGCCAGAGTGTGTCGGCTTTCGCCGCCCCATTGATTAATTAACTGATCCTCTGTCAAGCAGAGCCATTGAAGTGATCCTAGGGGTGTATTTTCTGTTACCCATCAACTCATCAAGGTTTCTCTTGAAGAGTGTTAGTGAGGGACTCTGCCTGATGTAATTTGGAATTTTGTTCCAAAGCATGGGGAGTCTCTGTGATAGGACTCTATCCCTCCAGCATGTTCTATTTATTGTTGTGGTGAGGTTTATCTCACTAGAGCACGTGGCTTGCAGTGACTTGGATTTCTTTAGGTGGAGCATGTCCATCAATTCTGAGTTGGACATGGCTTTGTAAGTCAGGCAGAGATCACCTCTGAGTAAGCGATATGCCACTGAGTACAGCTGGAGTTTTTTCAGTCGGGCTGCATAGGACATATATTTGAGACCAGTGATCCTCTTGGTGAGGTACTTTTGTGGTCTTTCCAGCTGTTGGAAGTGTCTTGTGAGGTACATCCCAAAGGGGTATTGTACTCTATGATGGGTCTTATGAGTGACAAGTAGAGGGGCACTATAACCTCTTTATTTCTAGATGTGAACCCTTTAGTAATTAGATGGGCCACATAGAAGGATTTCCTAAATACTTTGGCAATATGATTATCAAAGGAGAGATTACTATCTACCTGGGCCCCCAGATCTCTTATTACCTCTTCTGTATTAAGGGGGCTGCCACCTATGTGGTAATTCGTGGGTGTATTGTTTTTCCCAAACGGGATGACTATGCATTTTTTGGCATTTAGCTTGAGGCCATGACTTTGACACCAGGTGTCCGTTTCAGTAAGGCCCTTTTGGAGGATGTCCGTGTCAGCCAGTGTCAGTTATGGCTCCCAGTTTGCAGTCATCGTCGAACTTGGTTAGCCATAGTCCTCCTGTATTTGCCTGTACTTCTGAGAAGTATATGCCGAACAGTAGGGGTCCCAGGACCGAGCCTTGCGGGACACCATTTGTGACTGGTTTAGAGTCGGACCTGGAGCCCGCTATTCTTAACGTGTGAGTTCTGTCTGTAAGCCAGTTGGCAACCCATCTCGTGATGTAAGGGTTTATGTTCAGGCTGGTGAGTTTTTCTAAAATACCCGAGTGGGGAATGGTGTCGAAAGCCTTGGCGAGGTCAAGGTAGGCTGTGTGAACCACCTTTCCCTCGTCTATGGCCTTGGTGACTATCTCAAAGAAGTCAACCAGGTTTAGTAGGCATGATCTGCCCTTAACAAAGCCGAACTGGGTCGGGTCAAGTGTTTGGAGGTTTCCAATGTCTTTGTTAATGAGTTCCATGATGATGCGCTCCATAGCCTTGCAGACCAGGCTAGTCAGGCTTATGGGGCGATAGTTACCAGGGTCAGTTGTGGCCCCTCCTTTGTGAAGAGGAATAACCATTGCTGTGCACTATTCTATGGGCACGTAGCCTGTGGAGAGGCTGAGGTTGAATAGCATGTTTAGGTGGGGGGTTGGTTCGTTCTGTAGTTTGTGCAAGATGCAGCCTGGGACACCATCTGGTCCCATTGACGCTGTGTTTTTGGCTTTTGAAAGGGCTGTTTTCACCTGTGCATCTGTGATTTTTGGGACACTACACTTTTCTGGTATTGTTGTGGGCCCTTTTGGAGGTGGGAGGGGGGTGAAGTTTGCACTGAAGCTATCTGCCAGGATGTTGGCAATATCAGTAGGTTCAGTATATTTTGTGCTATTTTGCACTAGTTCAGTGCATATCTGCGAGTTGCCACTTAGATTCTTAATATAGCTAAAGAAGGCTTTGTGGTTCTCTTTTGAATTCTTGGCTATTTTTCTTTCAAAGTAAGCCTTGGATGATTTCATGAGGGACCTCAGTTTCTTACTGATACTGATCAGGGATGTCTTTCCTTCTTGGGATTTGCTTTTTTTCTGAACTAGTTTCCTCCTTCTATTGTATAGCCTGTTTATTGCAGGGGTCCACCAAACTAGTTTCCTTCTCTCAGAGAAGTAAGTCTTGGTTTTGCTAGGGATGGCATGATCCATGCATCCTTGTAGGTACTCATAGACTGCATTTGTAAAGGTTTCTGCATCTTGGGCAGTGTTATCCTTTAGCGTGGGGGCTGTGAAACTTATCACCTCTGTCTTAGTTAAGGTGAAGTTTGCTTTAGAAAAGTTTTTTACTGTGGTTTCCTTATTTGGGGGTGGTGGTGGAGTATGGGCATCCAGAGTGATTAGTTTATGGTCTGATCTAACCAGTGATGGGTTGACCTCCAGTGTGGAACACCTGTCGCCCATGTTGGTGATGACCAGGTCCAATATGTTTTCACCTCTGGTAGGGGAGTTTACCAGCTGATCCAGGTTGTTTGAGTTGATGAATTCCAGGAAGCGCTGGGCCTGGGAATTTGTACTTGAGTAGTTTTCCCAGTGAATGGTAGGGTAGTTGAAATCGTCCAATATCAGGGTGTTTGGTAGGACCTTCATGTTTTCCAGTGTCTCCAGAAAGGTGGAGTGGTGGTCCTGGGTCATGGAGGGTGATCTGTAGCAGGCCACAATTTGCATTGCAGATTTGACTGATGTTAGTTGCACATGGATGATCTCAGAGGTATCATGCTGTGCCACTAACCTGGAGGTGTAGGTATCCTTGATGAATATGGATACACCCCCTCCTATTGTGTTTCGGTCCATGTTCTGTGGCCAAAACGTGTGGTATGAGTTGTAGCCAGGTAGTGCTGGGGTGCTCTCTGGAGCTTTGAACCAGGTTTCAGTTACTGCACAGATGTTGACATTCTCCATACTGAGGAGTGCTTCGAGTGCATGCATTTTGAGATTTAAACTCCTGGCATTGAGTAGCATAACCCTCAGTTTTTTGTTAATTGTGCTGTTTACAGAGGTGGGTTTGACGTTTGAGCCTTGCCTAAAAAAGGCACTATGGGGGCAGCAAGAGCCTTGGCCAGTATGCAAAAGCCTAGGGGTGGCAGGTGCAAGCCATCTCTTGCGAAGCAACGCGTCTTGTCGTGCATGTCGCCCCAGGCTGACAGACACTAGATACCCTTTGAATGACACCAGAAGCTTAGCCAATTGTTGAAATTGATCATTTTTTCTTTATACTGAGGTATCATTCTTGGTGAGGGCAGGATGCTACTCAGGGTCAGGATTATACCAGCCTGGGATACATGATCAGAGAGCTCTTCCATGTCTCTTTTCATGTAGTCCATGGAGGTACGTCTCAGGTCATTCACACCAACATGAATAATGACAGAGTCATATTTGTACTTGTTCTGGAGTGACCTGAGTGCTTGTGTTATGTGGCGGATTCTGGCTCCTGACAGGCAGCTAACAGTAACCTTCTGCTTGTCCAGCCTAGTGAGTGGGACGTCAGTGTGCCTGACTATAGAGTCACCTATTACTAGTGTGTTAGGTATGTTATTTCGCCTTAAGGGCTGTGATTGTGCGGCACACTGATTTTGTGTTTTATGTGTTGTCTGGTTTGTGACGGGAAGTGCAGGTTGTTTGGGTGTCTACTTTGGAGGTCTCTGATGCTTTTGCAGGTTTTTATTTAGAGCCTCCTAGTATGATTTTCTGTATTTATGTGTATTTTTTGCCAGTGCTGTTTTAATAGGAATCTGTGCGGCTGGAGTTGTGGTGCAAGTGTTAACCTTCTCCTCTTGACTGTCTTTTCCAGTCTTGGGTGGAGACAGCGTAGCTTCCAGTTTGGCTGTATAATTGCATCTCTTGCATATGTTAGTGTTTTGTAGTAGGAGTAGAAGGTTGTCTGTGTACATGAGGCAGTTGTAACATTGCCTCAGGATTCCCAGATTCACCAGCTGGACTGGAGAGTGCACCTGAAGTTGCCCTTTGGTCATGCCTGAATAGTAGGGTGAGCTGCTTAGTCGCTTGGTTGGTGAGGGGTGAATAAAGAGCCTTGCCCTGCTGGACAATCAGTGTCAGGGTATATTAGTGCTTGCTATTAGGTCTGAGCAAGTGCTGGGCTCTAAGATGCTTTTTGAGTGCTTAGGTTGAGAGTTAGACTAGTTTCAAGGGAATAATTTAACCGTAGCTAACTGGCGCTGCCCAGTGTACAAAACCATGCAAACAAGGTTTTTATAGAAGGGAAATGAACGAGATGGAAATTAGCCCAAAATGGCCAATAAACTACTAACTTCTGGGCTGGAACCACTCCTCCAGGGACAGATAGGTTGCTCAAAGCTCCCCTCTCTCACAGGTGAACAGAGAAACTTCTTTCTATCCAAGTAAGGTATGGGCAACTCAGAAACTGGTATTACAGCCCTGAATTCAGCACTAGCCTGAAAACTGGACTATACTAGCTTAGAAAGGCAGGAAACAAGGATTTTTTTTTTGTTTTTGTTTTTTTGAAAAGATAAAGCAAAAACAGTAAAAAATACACTTAAAACAGCTTTATACGACTACAAATGATCAGAAAAGGCTATCATACTTTAGTGTGTAGCCTAGACTGCAGTGGTGGTGCTGCGGTAGCGTTGTCGCCTCACAGTAAGACGTTGTCCTGTTCAAATCTCAGCTAGAGCATCTTCTGTGTGGAAACATGCGTGAATGGGCGTACCTTTGTTGAAGGTTGTGCATCAGAGCTGGCAACTTGGCACATAAAAATCTACTGCCAATCATTGGCGGACCGGAGTTCTACTGTGGCGACCCCTAACCTGGAAAAGCCGAAGGACACAACAACAACTTTAGTGTGTAGCCTGCAACAGTTAAACAAACTTATTTAAACAAAAAACAACTTTTTAAAAGTGCAGGCAGTCAAATAAGTACAATATGTGAAAAAAACAAGCTTTTAAATCAGAAAGGCAGAAAACAGTTAAGTACAGCAAGAAAGTACAGAAAACTGATACTTAATCACTCCAAAGTCTCTCTCCTAAGCTAGAAGGCTTGTATCAGTTTAAGACTTTCTAGTGCTACCCAGTAGGTTAGTTACAGGAAAGATGGGAAACAAGTGTAGATGTAGTCTTTTAAACCAGAAAGTTGAAAGAGATGGACAAACTGTCCAAATGGTCAATAAACTACAATTTCTGGGCCAAGAACCTCTCCTCTTGTGGTAGACAGGCTACCTAGTAACAGGAAAGGCAGGAAACAAGCACAAACACAGGCTTTTAAATCAGAAGGTTGAAAGAGATGGAAAAGCTTCCCAAACAGCCAATAAACTATAATTTCTGGGCCAGAAACCACTCCTCCTGTGGTAGATAGGTTACCTAGTGCTTACCACTCCCACTGATAAGCTTACCACTCCCACTGATAAGCTAGAAGGCTTTCCTCCAACACAAAAACCCTTGCGGGGCTCATAAGCTTAACAACAGTCTTGGATACAGCAACTCTGTATCTGGACTAGGCTAGTTACAGGAAAGGTGGGAAACAAGCGCAAGTGCAGCTTTTAAACCAGAACGTTGAAAGAGATAGAAAAAAAAACTGCTCAAATGGCCAATAGCTACAATTTCTGGGCCAGGAACCACTCCTCTTGTGGTAGATAGGCTACCTAATGCTTACCACTCCCACTGATAAGCTAGAAGGATTCCCTCCAACACAGAAAGGCTTGGGGGGCTCAGAAGCTTACAAAGAGTCCTGGGAATACAGCAAATCTGTACCTGGACTAGACTAGTTACAGGAAAGGTGGGGAACAAGTACAAATGTAGGCTTTTAAGCCAGCAAGTTGAAAGAAATGGCAAACTGCCCAAACGGCCAAATAAACTACAATGTTTGGGCCAAAACTCACTCTTCCCGTGGAGGATAGGCTACCTAGTGCTTACCACTCCCACTAGTAAGCTAGAAGGCTTTCCTCCAGCACAGAATGGCTTGGGGGCTCAGAAGCTTACTAACAATCCTGGATACAGCAACTCTGTAACCAGACTAGGCTAGTTATAATAAAGGCGAGAAACAGGCACAAGTGCGGCTTTCAAACCAGAAAGTTGAAAGAGATGGAAAAAAAACTGCTCAAACAGCCAATAGCTACAATTTCTGGGCCAAGGACCACTCTTCTTGTGGTAGATAGGCTACCTGATGCTTACCACTCCCACTGATAAGCTAGAAGGCTTCCCTCCAACACGGAAAGGCTTGGGGGCTCAGAAGCTTACAAAGAGTCCTGGATACAGCAAATCTGTACCTGGACTAGACTAGTAACAGGAAAGGCAGGAAACAAGCGTAAACACAGGCTTTTAAATCAGAAGGTTGAAAGATATGGAAAAGCTTCCCAAACGGCCAATAAACAATAATTTCTGGGCTAGAAACTACTCCTTCTGTGGTAGATAGGTTACCTAGAGCTTACCACTCCCACTGATAAGCTAGAAGGCTTCTCTCCAACACATAAGGGCTTGGGGGGCTCAGAAGTTTACCAACAGTCCTGGATACAGCAAATCTGTACCTGGATTACACTAGTTATAGGAAAGGCGGGGACCAAACACAAAATAGGCTTTTAACCAAAAAGTAGAAAGAGATGGAAAAACTGCCCAAATGGCCAATGAACTACAATTTCAGGGCCAAAACCCACTCTTCCCATGGTAGATAGGCTACCTAGTTCTTACCACTCCCACTGATAAGCTAGAAGGCTTCCCTCCAACACAGAAAGGCTTGGGGGGCTCAGAAGCTTACCAACAGTCCTGGATACAGCAAGTCTGTATCTGTACTTGACTAGTTACAGGAAAGGCAGGAAACAAGCTTAGGATTTTTTTTTGTTACAAAAAAGCAGCTAAAACAGCAGTAAATTCAATTCAAATTGTAGTGCATTCCAGCTCACTCGAGAGTGTAGCAGCACTACAGCAAATACAGTTCAAATAAATGCAATTAAATTAACAAATGACTAAAAAACAAGTGCAGAAGGCAGTAAATTAAAAGGCTACTAACAAGTAGCAATAACTGCAGAGTAAGAGCGACTGAACAGATAGCACGCAGAAGAGCAACTAAGACAGTTACAGTCAGAGCAGATGAATAATATATATATATATATATATATATATATATATATATATATATATATATATATATATATATATATATATATATATATATATATATATATATATATATATAAAACTAACTGTTATCCTTTACTGACTGTTACACTCTATAACCACTATATTCCTACCTATAAACCTCTATATTCTACACTCTATAAACTAACCTATCTTTTTTACTTAAATACTAATGCTTATGAGTCTTGAGTACTATTTTCTATATTTGACTATTTAATTCAATTTTACAATTTTTTTTTTATGTAAACTTTAACTGAATGTTGTAATATTGTATGTTGATGCCTTTTGTAGACTTATATTCCTTTTAAATTTTGTGTACGTTTTTTTCTGGAGCTTTTCTCCCCAGGCCTCTACTGAAAATGGACATGTATCCAGTTGGACTAGCCCGGTCAACAAATGTAAAATAAATAAATAAATATATATATATATATATATATATATATATATATATATATATATATATATATATTTTTTTTTTTTTGTTTGAGGGAAGGAAAATAGCAGGATTAAGAGGCTACAGGGGTTGTCTAAAAGGTACTCTGTAGAGAGGCAGCCACAACTTCAGTTGAGTTAATATTCAGTGAAAAACACAAATAAATAAAATACAGTACTATATGCAAAAGAGCAGATAAAAGTGTACTTAAATTCACTTATATGTCCAGCTGATTTCAGGTAGATGTTAGCTAGCCAAAGCTCTGATATTAAGCAGAGATAACTCAAAATGTACCACTTATATAAGGAAAGACAGGATGTCAGTGATGAGCTGAAACTACCCCCCCCCCGCTATCAATGGCTACACAGAAATTCTAAAAAGTACTCTGTAGAGAGACAGCCACAACTTCAGTTGAGTTAATATTCAGTGAAAAACACAAATAAATAAACTGAATACAGTACTATATGCAAAAAAGCAGATAAAAGTGTACTTAAATTCACTTATACATCCAGCTGATTTCAAGTAGATGTTAGCCGGCCAAAGCTCTGATATTAAGCAGAGATAACTCAAAATGTACCACTTATATAAGGCAAGACAGGATGTCAGTGATGAGCTGAAACTACCCCCCACTGCTATCAATGGCTACAGAGAAATTCTAAAAAGTACTCTGTAGAGAGAGAACCACAACTTAAGTTGAGTTAATATTCAGTGAAAAACACAAATAAATAAATTAAATACAGTACTATATGCAAAAGAGCATATAAAAGTGTACTTAAATTCACTTATAATCCAGCTGATTTCAGGTAGATGTTAGCCAGCCAAAGCTGTGATATTAAACAGAGATAACTCAAAATGTACCACTTATATAAGGCAAGACAGGATGTCAGTGATGAGCTGAAACTACCTTCCACTACTATCAATGGCTACACAGAAATTCTAAGAAGTATTTTGTAGAGAGATTTCAGTTGAGTTGATATTCAGTGAAAAACACAAATAAATAAATTTAAAATAAAAAATAAATGTATGGTGATGCAGTAGGTTGTAACTGGGCTAGCCTGTGCTTTGTTATAGCATCTCGCATCCATTTCCCTGATGATGTTTTTTTTTATCGTTACCTTACACATTCACAACTGCAGGCAGTATAGAGGTAGGAAACTCCAGTCACACTTCCATAAATTTCAGAAAAGGTTACCTGATAGGCAAAGAAACAGACATTAAGTGAGGTGATGAGCAGTTTGCAGTCAGATCAGAAAGAGGCAAGGTGAATGCAATGTTAGCAGTCAGAAAGATAGTGGAGAAGAATCTTAAGATGATGAAGAGTCCAAATGAGCATTCGTGCTGTTGGAGAAATCATATGACAAAGCTGATCTGGCCAGTCCTGCAATGTACTGAAGTGCTCAGGATACTGATAGAATTAGTGCAGACAATGTACAAAGACACAATGGCAAAAGTACTAACAGTATTTGTAGTAGTATAGGAGTTTCCAAAGTGGTTGGGTGTGCATCAAGGCTCAACTGAGAGCTCACTGCTGTTTATACTGGTGATGGACTACATTAGCAAACTGGTCAGAGGAACAGGTCCACAAAGATGATGGACACTGATGATGTGGCATTACAAGCAGACTGTGAACCAGAAGGTCCATCAATGTGTGGTATGAATACAAAAATGAAGTCACATTGAATGCAATTGAGTACAGACAAGACAGTTTTCAATGCAGTAAATGCAGAAATCATAAGAAGCAGAAAATTGTGACTGATGGGAAGATATCCAAACAGGGATTACAGTTTCAAGTGTCTGTGAAGGGTTGTTGAGGAGAAGGCTAGTCTGAATGGGGAGGTCAAAGCTAGAAAGAGAGGTGGCTGCAGCTAAATGGCACAGAGTGTGAGGGGGTAGTGTATGAGTGAATAACATCAAAGATGCTGAAAAGTACGGGTCCAAACACACTTTATGACCAGCAGTTCTGAATGGTACCTTCTCTCCTATAAAAGGAGAAACAGTCATGTTGAGCCATGCCTTGGTACGTAGATATTAGCTGCATGGCTAATTTTTGGAGGGCTGCAAAATCTGAGCAGTTGAGGAAGGTGGTATTGATGGAGATGAATCAACTTAGATGATGGTTGGATGTAGACTGTTGGACACATGAATACAATAAGAACATCACTGCAGAAGCCAAAGTAGCTTCAGTTGCAACTATGGTAAAACAAAAAAAAAAGATTACGGTGTTTCAGGCACATCTTCAGGAAAACAGAAGTCAATGTGGTGATGAGGATTTGGGAGGAAACAGGGAAGAGGAAATAGGGGCATCCACCATAGTGAGGGATGGATTATGTGACATCATAGGTTCATAGGTTCATAGGGAGGTACTAGGCTATCGGCCCAGGGGCCTATACAAGCCCAGCCAAAAAGGTACCCTGACTTTTGCCACCCAAGAAAATTATTTTCCTGTGCCACTGTCGAGCAGACCACAGAGGTTATCCCTGGGGTGATTTCCCATCCAATCATCAAGATTTTTATTGAAGAGTGCTAATGAGGAGCTTTGTTTGATATAGATAGGTAGTTTATTCCAGAGTATGGGAAGTCTCTGGGACAGAAATCTATCCCTCCGGCATGTTCTGTTTATTGTGGTGACAATGTTTAGGTCCCTAGAGCATGTAACTCAGAGGGATTGGGATTTCTTTAAGTGGAGCATGTCCAACAGCTCTGGGTTTCACATAACTTTGTATGTTAGGCAGAGATCATCTCTGAGTAGGCGATATGCGATGGAGTAAAGCTGGAGTTTTCTGAGACGGTCTGCATAGGGCATCTGTTTGAGGCTGGTAACCCTCTTTGTGAGGTATTTCTGCGGCCTTTCCAGTTGTTGTAGATGTCTTGTGAGGTACATACCAAAAGGGGCATTGTACTCTATAATGGGTCTAATGAGTGATGAGTAGAGGGGAACAATGACCTCTTTTTTTCTGGGTGAGAAACCTTTTGTGATGAGGTATGCCATGTAGAAGGATTTCCTGACTACTGTGGCGATTTGATTATCAAAGGAGAGACTACTGTCCACCTGTGTCCCAAGGTCTCTTATCACACTTTCGGTGTTAAGTATACTACCGCCTATGTTGTAGTTCATGGGTGCAGAGTTTTTACCAAAGGGGATGACAATGCACTTTTTGGCATTGAGCTTGAGGCCATGGCTTTGACACCAGGCATCTGTCTCAGTGAGGCCCTTTTGTAGGATGTCCACATTGTTAGGAGTTTCAATTACGGCTCCTAATTTGCAGTCATCTGCGAGCTTCATTAGCCAAAGACCTTCTGTGTTAGCCTGTACTTTAGAGAAGTAGATACCAAACAGGAGAGGACACAGGACTGAACCCTGTGGAACTCCACTTGTCACTGGCTGAAGTCGGATTTGGAGTCTGCTACTTTCACAGTGCTGGTTCTGTCAGTGAACCAGTTGGCAACCCTTCTTGTGACATAGGGATTTATACCTAGTTTGGTGAGTTTATCTATAATTCCAGAGTGGGGGATGGTGTCGAAAGCCTTGGCAAGATCTAGATAGGTTGTGTGAACCACCTTACCCTTGTCTACGGCTTTGGTGACTGCTTCAAAGAAGTCTATCAGGTTTAGGAGACATGATCTGCCTTTTACAAACCCGAACTGGGTGGGGTCCAGAGTTTGGAGATTACCAATGTCTTTGTTTATAAGTTCCATGATGATACGTTCTATGGCCTTGTAGACCAGGCTCATCAGGCTAATGGGGTGGTAGTTCCCAGGGTCCATGGTGGCTCCCCCCTTGTGGAGTGGGATAATCTTCACTAAGCGCCATTCAGCAGGCACAAAGCCTGAGTGAGGCTATGATTGAACATGGTACTTAGGTGCAGTGCCAGTTCGTTCTGTAGTTCATGTAAAATGCAGCCTGGGATGTTGTCTGGTCCCATGGATGCTGTGTTCTTGGCTTTGGAGAGTGTGGTTTTTACCTGTGCAGCCGTGATTACAGGAACTTTGCATTCTTCCGGTATAGAGATGGGTTCTTTAGGGGGTGAGAGGGGGGTAAAGTTAGCACTGAACCTATCTGCCAGGATGTTGGCAATATCAGTTGGGTCTGTATATTTAGTGCCATTGTGCTGTAACTCAGAACAAATCTGAGTGTTGCCATTGAGATTCTTGACATAGCTATAGAATGCTTTGTGGTTGTCTTTAGAATCAGTGGTGATTTTGTTTTCATAACTGGCTTTGGAGGATTTTATCAGGGATCGCAGCTTCTTACCGAGGCTGACCACGGAGCTCCTCCACTCATGGGATTTTACTCTCTTTTGCAACAGTTTCTTCCTCCTGTTGTACAGTTTGTTTATGGCAGGGGACCACCAGATTGGCTTCCTTTTTTTGGAGGATAGCATCTTGATTCTGTTTGGGATAGCACAATCCATGCACTCATGTAAGTGCTTATAAAGTGCAATTGTGTAGGATTCAGTAGTCGTAACTGTATTGTCCATCTGCATGGGTGTCATGAAGTTCACCACTTCTGTCTTAAGAAGCATGAAGTTAGCTTTGGAGAAATTTTTTACCATGATTTCCTTAATGGGGGGTGGGGCAGGGTGTGTATATCTAGGGTAATTAGCTTATGGTCAGATCGGGCCAATGAGGCGTTGACTTCAGGTGTGGAACACCAGTCACTCATGTTGGTAATGACTAGATCTAGGATATTGTTGCCCCTGGTGGGGGTGTGGATAAGTTGATCCAGGGCATTGGAGTTTATGAATTCCAGAAAGCGTTGAGTGAAGGAGTTGGTACATGAGTAGTTTTCCCAGTTAATGGCGGGGTAGTTGAAATCGCCCATTATTAGGGTGTTTAGTTGAACCCTAATATTTTCCAGTACATCAAGAAAAGTGGAGTGGGAATCCTAGGGCATGGTGGGTGATCTGTAGCAAGCTGCAATTTGGATTGCAGTTTTGCCCAGAGTTAGTTGCACTTGGATAACCTCGGCTGCATTATGCTGAGCAACTAGCCTGGAGGTGTGGATGTCCTTAATGAATATGGACACACCTCCGCCTTTGGTGTCCCGGTCCAGGTTACATGTCCGAAAAGTGTGGTATGAGTTATAGCCTGGTAGTGCAGGGGTGCTCTCTGGAGCCTTGAACCAGGTCTCAGTCACTGCACAGATATCGATATTCTCCATTTTAAGGAGTGCCTCGAGTGAGTGCATTTTGAGATTTAGACTTCTAGCATTGAGTAGCATCACCCTCAGTTTTTGCTTGCCTGTTCCTGTTACGGTGGTGAATTTGTCATTTGAACCTTGCCTAAAAAGGCACTATAGGGGCGGGAAGAACCTTAGCCAGTATGCGGAATCCCAGGGGTGACAGGCGCAGGCCATCTCTGGCAAAGTATCGTGGTCTGTCGACCATGTCATCCCAGGCAGGCAGATACTGGATCCCTTTAGAATGGCACCAGATGCTTAGCCAATTATTGAAGTCAATCATTTTGTCCTTGTACTGCGGCATCATTCTGGGTGATGGCAGGATGCTACTCAGGGCTAGGGTCATACCTGCCTGGGCTACAAGATTAGAGAGCTCCTACATGTCTCTTTTCATGTAGTCCAGGGAGGTACGTCTCAGGTCGTTCACACCAACATTGGCAATGACAGAGTCATATTTGTACTTGTTGTGGAGTGACCTGAATGCGTGGGTTATGTGGCGGATCCTGGCACCTGACAGGCAGCTGACAGTAACCTTCTCCTTGTTTAGCCTGGTGAGTGGGCCATCAGTGTGCCTGACTATAGAGTCACCTGACTATAGCGTCACCTACGAGAAATCTGTAAGATACAACACAGAGTGATAGTGCATTTGAGCCTGATTCTATTTGTGATATATTTCTGTGGCCTTTCCATGTTGTTGGAAGTGTTTGGAGAGGTACATACCAATAGGTGCGTTGTACTCAAGTACTGGCCTAATGAGGGAGGAGTACATGCAGGTAATAACCTCCTATTTTGCAAATGCAATACCTTTAATTATGAGATGAACCAAGTAAAAAGCTTTTCTGACCACTACCGGTACATGATGGTCATGTGTGAGATTGTTGTCATCTTGTGTATCCAGGGTTCTCAACACAGGTTGTGTGCTTAGGGCTTGCCGCTAATGTGGTCAGCGGGGGCCGTGTTTTTTGCCAAATGATATGATAATACATTTGTTTGCATTTCACTTAATTACACAACTTTGGCACCAGTCATTTGTTGGTGTGAGACCCTCTTGAAGTATGTTAACATCATTTGGGAGGTCAATGACAGCACCAAACTTACAGTTGTCCACAAACTTGGCCAGTCATAGGGCTTTTGTCTTTGCCCAGCACTTATAGATGTCGATGCCAAAGAATAGGGGTCCCAGGATGGATGTTTGGGGGCATCACTAGTGAAAGGTATGCTATCATAGATAGTGGCACCTTTTTTGCCCTTGTGGATCCCATCATTGAGCCAGTTGGACACCCACCTGTTAAGATTGGGATTTACGTGAATTTCTTTTAGCTTTTCGATGATGCACGAATGGGGGAATTGTGTCAAAGGCTTTGACCAAGTCAAGGCAAGCTGTAGCTATTGACTTTCCCTCATCCAGTGCCTTGGTGACAGTGTCAAAGAAGTGAACCAGGTTGAACAGACAAGATGTGCCCTTGACGAATTTGAACTGGGTGGGGTACAGTGTATGGAGATTGTTTGAGGTTATTGGTCCAGGAATGTGAATGTTTAGCTTTGGCTGTCTGATGAGGATCTCAGCATACATGTTCTGCAGTAGGACATGTTTTCATTCATGGAGACATAATGTGAAATAACTGAGGTATTTAAGTCCCACTTAACATAGTTCAGTAGAGCTGGTCGAATTGGAACCTAATTACAACAGTTAAGATTTCAAAACTTCTCACATAATTGGTAAGATTGAGATGTTCATTGATTTGTTGTGTTTTTGTATTTGTCTGAATAAGTTGACTATTATACTATTACTCATACATTACCGTGGACTGTTGTTTGAGTATGTATGGTGATGCGGAGGGTATAATGTTGCTAACCTTTTCTGTATCATATCAACTCACATTCATTTCCGATACAGGTTTCCTTTTTGTTATTTTTTCCTGCAATGATTCACAACTGTGTGGAGTGTAAAGGTAATAAACTCCTGATACATTGCATGAAAGTGCTGTATTGGGTGATTTAATAAATGAGTATACATTAAGTAAGATGGGAGATGAGTATTTCAATTTCAGATCAGGTTGCAGCACATGTTCCCTGCAGCTGTAGTTTAAATATCTTTTCTGCAAGGTCTGACATTTTATATTGCACTTCTCTTTCATTAGGGCTGCTATGATGTGTGTGTGTGTGTGTGTGTGTGTGTGTGTGTGTGTGTGTGTGTGTGTGTGTGTGTGTGTGTGTGTGTGTGTGTGTGTGTGTATGTGTGTTTGTGTGTGTTTGTGTCTGACAGCTGCAGTAAGCAGCGACATGCATTTGGCATCTGAGGTTGATGATATATTCCAAGAAAGTTGCTGTAATAATTTGTGCTATTACTAAGAAATAGATATTTATGGCTATGTATGAACAGTAATCTTGTATAGACATTCATAATTCTTGTTTATGTATATGTATTAATTCATTCAAGCTGACTAAGTCAGAAGATATATAATAATCATATGATGTATTTGTATTTTATGACATTTTTAATTGCAACAGCACAACATTCATAGTTTATGTACTGTGAGAGGCATGCCCATATTTGACATTCATAGATTGTTAGTAGGCTAACAAATTTTTCACTCAAGAATATAGATATCCTGTATCTGAATAGGACTTTGAGAGCCAGGCATTTATAAGCTACCTCTGCCCATAAGGGACACGGGTGACAGGCCCAGTGTTAATTTCCTATTCCCCAAAGATTGGTCTTGGTTGCGCTTAAACTGGGTAATAGATGAACTCGGCTTCACATTGATGGAAAGCCAGTTTCATTGAAGGGGCAGTCTATAAGACAAATATCTGCATTTTGAGCATGTTCTGTTTCTGTCACACACCAAATTCAGGTCCCTATACCTTGTATGTCTGGTACTATTTGACTTACAAATATGTAGTTGATTCACAATGGTGTGGTTGGCGGATGATCTATCGCAGACTAAGTACTGGAGAATTACTTTAAGAAGCTTTTCATAAGGCAGGTTTACACCTTCTAGTCTTTAGCTAAGGCAACTATGAGGTCCTTCTAGACGCTGCATATGCCTGGTCAGGTACAGACCAACGGGAACATTGCACTCTGTGACTGGTCTGATAAGGCTGGAGTACAATGGGAGGAATACCACTTTGGCCCTAGATGTCATGCCCTTACATATAAGTTGTGCAACTTAAAGATATTTCTTCACAACTGTGGACACATGTTGGTTGAAGGTAAAGATACTATCTATGTCTAGGCCCAAATCCTTGACCACAGAGTCAACTCTTAGGGATATATTATGAGCATGGCAATTAGATGGGAAAGTTGACTTCCAAAAGATACAGTTATGCATTTCTTAGCATTGAGCTGAAGATCATGGATTTGGCATCATTTGCTTGCCAGAGATAGACTTATTGAAGAATGCTAGTGTCTGCAGGGGAGTCAGTAATAATCCCCAGATTGCAATGTTTTCTAAAGTTAGTGACCCATAAACCTTGAGCATATGCATGTATTTCAGAGAAATATATGTCAAAAGGAGTGGGCCCAGTACAGAAGGATGGTGGACTACCTTCTGGAATGGTGTCTTGCAGAAGTTGGTCTCCCCTACTTTGACAACATAGGTACTAGCAGTGAGTGTATTAGCGAGATTATCTTTTATGCTTTCCTTATAAGGTCTAACTCTTTACAAAGTAGTAAAAAAGTGAGGTTATCAGAGTGTCTTATTTTGAAATACCAGTGCAAGTATTTTTGCATTTCAGTTTTGGGTAAAATAGAGGTCATAATGCAAATTGAAAATGGAGAAAGTACTCTCAAGTTTTATAGTGTGGCAAGGTGGTGTATGTGATTGATAATGGGTGGTATGCGTCCCTGTTGGGTGATTTATTTACAAACAATATTATTTGTGTTCTGCACTGTATAACATTGTCTGATGAAACAGCCAAGACTGTGTAGTATTGTATCAACGTTGAGCTATAATTTTCCATGTGAAGCTTTCACTGCATTTGGTGCCCCAAACCGCATGATCATGGGCCAGTACCCAGTGGCCCACTTCTACCCTGAGCCTACCAGCCATCTTCCTATCCCTGCAGTATTTCAGGCATTTTGTGGATAAAGTTATGGATCCTAGAGGTATACTGAGTGTCTGATCATTGGAGATTCCTTGCTAGGGAGTGTCTTTTTATATGCAGAACCTGGATACAGTCATGGATCATTTAAAGGTATCATGGGTGCTGAGTGACTGATGTTTGCTTGCTTTGGTGTTCATGTCAATATGCCCTACCTGGGATACAGTAATGTATTGTAAAAGTATCCCTTTCCTGGGATGTTTCTTTTTAAATGCCTTTTATGCTTTCCCTTTGCCCACACCCTATGCTCATTTACCATATCTGATGGTAGCTCCAATGTGTTGACCAAGCGTCAAGTTAGGGAGCATCATCCGGGAGCACCTTCCTTCTCAGGATGTGCACTCACATCCCTCCCAGTTGCTCGGTCAGTCACCTGTGTCTTTAATCACACAGAGGTCAGCTGGTCCATGTTTAAGGGTTTATTTATTTAGGCAAAAGAGAGAAATAAAGCTGGGCTGTAGTTAAGAATTTACCCTGCAACAGCAGAGTGGCTATTTTCAGTGGTAGGTTGACATAGTTGGTGATGGTGGATGCTTTTGAGGAGGCAGTATTTATCTGAGATTATGGTTCTTATTAGTAAAAGCTCTGTATATGTTATAAATTCTGATTCCGTTGCTGGGCCACTATGAAGTAGTGGGGATACCACTGTTGGTGAAGGGAGCTACCACTGTATTTTTCCCTATTAGAGGTAGCATGAATGTATTCTTTTTGGATAAGTTCCAGCAGTTTCAAAAATATGAACAGAACAGTTATACATAGGTAGAAGTTGGCAGGTTATCACACACACGTACTCGCATGTACATACTCAGATGGGTGTAAAATACTACAACAGAGCCTACACTTGAAAAAAGTAATGAATCTTTATTGAACAGAAGAAATCCTCTTTTTGTATACATAGAAGCTGTTGTGTTAGTCCCGCAAAATAATGTCTCTCAAACCAGTTGTGTCACTGTATACAGATGCTTGTCATCATCTCTCTTTTTTGAGTGTCTAATAGAAGACGTCTAAGCTTTCTTGGGGTATTCTAGAATGTCTCCTTCTTTGCCATATCACAGTCCCGCAAACCAGCATTCCAGGCACAAACTGGCACTTTATTAAGAGGCAGGCTTCTGTAATTGGCCCACAGCCCACCTGTAATGGAATAAATGATCATTTTCTAAACCTTTCTATGTATAACAAAAATATATTGGTCTGTTTTAAAGAAGCAACATGAATTACACTTTGTACAAAATACCATATTTACATCAATGTGATTTATAGATGTCTGTCCACTGTCATGACATTTTGACCCATCAAAGGGCAAGAACTTCCACACTAGGAAATATTCACATGCATTGATAAATACTCATCATCATCTTTCGGCTTTTCTCATTAGGGGTCGCCACAGTGGATCATCTCTTTCCATTTCTTCCTATCCTCTGCATCTTGCTCTGTCACACCAACCGCCTGCATGTCCTCTCTCACCATGTCCATAAACCTTATCTTAGGCCTTCCTCTTTTCCTCTTACCTGGCAGCTCCATCCTTAGCATCTTTTTCCCAATATACCCATCATCCCTCCTCAGCACATGTCCAAACCAATGCAATCTCATCTCTCTTGCCTTGTCTCCAAACTGTCCAACATGAGCTGAACCTCTAATATACCGATTCCTAATCCTATCCATCCTAGTCACACCGAGTGCAAATCTTAACATCTTTAACTCTGCCACATCCAGCTCTGACTTTTGCCTTTTTGTCAATGCCACTGTCTCCAACCCATATGACATAGATGGTCTCACTACTGTCTTGTAGACCTTCCCTTTCACTCTTACTGGTAGCTGTCTGTCACAAATCACTCCTGACACTCTTCTCCACCCATTCCACCCTGCCTGTACTCTCTTCTTCACCTCTCTTCCACATTCACCATTACACTGAACTGTTGATCCCAAGTACTTAAACTCGTCCACCTTTACCAACTCTACTTCCTGCATCCTCACCATTCCTCTACCCTCCCTCTCATTTACACACATATATTCTGACTTAGCCCTGCTGACCTTCATTCCTCTCCTCTGCTCTCTAGAGCATATCTCCACCTCTCCAGAGTCTCCTCAACCTGATTCCTACTCTCACTACAGATCACAATGTCATCTGCAAACATCATAGTCCACGGGGCCTCGTGTCTGATCTCATCTGTCAACCTGTCCATCACCACTGCAAATAAGAAAGGACTCAGAGCAGATCCTTGATGTAATCCCACCTCCACCTTAAATGGATCTGTCACTCCCACTGCAGTCCTCACCACTGTCACAATATCCTTGTACATATCCTGTACCACTCTTACATACTTCTCTGCCACTCCCAACTTCCTCATACAATACCACAACTCTTCTCTAGGCACCCTGTCATATGCTTTCTCCAAGTCTACAAAGACACAATGCAACTCCTTCTGACCTTCTCTGTATTTCTCCAATAACACTCTCAGAGCAAACATTGCATCTGTAGTGCTCTTTCCTGGCATGAAACCATACTGCTGATCACTAATCATCACCTCCCTTCTTAATCTAGCTTCTACTACTCTCTCCCATAACTTCAAGCTGTGACTGATCAATTTTATCCCTCTGTAGTTACTGCAGCTCTGCACATCACCCTTATTCTTAAAGATAGGTACCAAAACACTTTTTCTCCACTCCTCAGGCATCCTCTGACTTTCCAAAATTTCATTAAACAATCTAGTTAAAAATTCCACTGCCATTTCTCCTAAGCACCTCCATGCTTCCATTGGGATGTCATCTGGGCCAACAGCCTTTCCATTCTTCATCCTCTTCATAGCTGTCCTTACTTCCACCTTGCTAATCTGTTTCACTTCCTGATTCACTATCCCCACATCATCCAACCTTCTCTCTCTCTCATTCTCTTCATTCATCAGCCTCTCAAAATACTCTTTCCATCTACTCAACACACTCTCCTCTTGTGAGTACCTTTCCCTCACTATCCTTTATCACCCTTACTTGCTGCACATCTTTCCCAGCTCTGTCCCTCTGTCTAGCCAATCGGTACAGGTCCTTTTCTCCCTCTTTAGTGTCCAATCTCTCATACAACTCTCCATACACCTTATCCTTAGCTTTCGCCACCTCTCTCTTTGCCATGCACCTCATCTCCTTATACTCATGTCTACTTTCTTCATCTCTTTGACAATCCCACTTCTTCTTCGCCAGCCTCTTCCTCTGTATACTCTCCTGTACTTCCTCATTCCACCACCAGGTCTCCTTGTCCTCCTTCCTCTGTCCAGATGTCACACCTAGCACCTTTCTAGCAGTCTCCCTTAATAGTTCTGCTGTAGTTACCCAGCTATTCAGTAACTCTCCACTGCCTCCCAGTGCCTGTCTTAACTCTTCCCTAAACTCCACTTCACAATCACCCTTTTCTAACTTCCACCATTTAATCCTTGGCACTGCTTTCACACTCCTCCTCCTCTTCTTGATCACCAACGTCATCCTACAGACCACCATTCTATGCTGCTTAACTACACTTTCCCCTGCCACCACTTTACAGTCTCCAATCTCCTTCAGACTGGCCCTCCTACATAGAATATAATCCACCTGTGTGCATCTTCCCCCACTCTTGTACGTCACCCTATGCTCCTCCCTCTTCTTAAAATACGTATTCACCACAGCCATGTCCATCCTTTTCGCAAAATCCACAATCTTCTGACCTTCTGCATTCCTCTCCTTAACACCATACCTACCCATCACTTCCTCATCCCTTCTGTTCACTTCACCAACATGCCCATTAAAGTCTGCTCCAATCACTAGTCTCTCACCCTTGGGTACACTCACCACAACTTCATCCAACTCACTCCAAAATTTCTCTTTCTCATCCATCGCACACCCAACTTGTGGAGCATATGCACTAACAACATTCATCATTACACCATCAATTTCGAACTTCATAAACATCACTCTGTCAGACACTCTCTTCACATCTAAAACACTCTTGGCATATTGTTCCTTTAGTTTAACCCCTACCCCATTTCTCCTGCCATCCACACCATGATAGAACAATTTGAATCCATTTCCTAAACACCTGGCCTTACTTCCCTTCCATCTGGTCTCTTGCACGCACAATATATCAACCTTCCTTCTCTCCTTCATATCAGCTAGCTCTCTTCCTATACCAGTCATACTGCCAACATTCAAAGTTCCTACCCTCACTACTACACTCCTAACCTTCCTCCTCTCTTCCTGCCGTCGGGCATGCCTTCACCCTCCTCTTCTCCTTCGGCCAACAGTAGCCCAATTTCCGCCAGCACCCTGTTGGCTAACAGTACTGGTGGCAGTCATTGTTAACCCGGGCCTCGACTGATCCTGTATGGAAATATGAAATTTTTGCACCATAAGTTATGTGGCAGAATTTTTACGCCGGATGCCCTTCCTGACGCAACCCTCCCCATTTATCCAGGCTTGAGACCGGCACAAAGAAATGCACTGGCTTGTGCATCCCCAGTGGCTGGGTTATGCATTGATAAATAAATACTATGGATTTTATAAAATAAAACCAGCAGTATATAAATAGCAATCCAACGGACTCAGCGTGTAATCCAAGAAAAGTTTAATTCCAGTAAGCGCTTTTGGCCGTGTCACCAGCCTTCTTCAGACATCAAACACAATTAATTGAAACCATATATATATATATATATATATATATATATATATATATATATATATATATATATATGCTAACAAACATTAATTTTAAAACATTAATCAGAACAATCAACTATTAAAACCATCCTGGTTAAGACCAACCTAATTAATATCATATATATACATATATATATATATATATATATATATATAGATATATATATATAAATATATATATATATATATATATATATATATATATATATGTGTGTGATTCATGTATAAAACCTTAAATACAAATAAACTATACATTAAATAGCATAAATATTATCTATTGTAAACCTTTAGTTTTAAAACACTAGTGAGGGATATTGAGTCATTGAGGCCTGGAAACTGCGTAGCATTCAAAAAAACTTGCCACCAGTATTCTTTAGACTCCAATATTGTTTTCCAGGGACCTTTTCTAGGGGATGGAATTATCTGTTCCAATACTATAAATTGAAATGAATGTGTAGAATTATGCATTATATGTCTATATAATGCATTATTGTGTGAGCTTTTTCTAATTTCATATAAATGCTCATATATACGCTGTCGCAACTTACGTTCCATTTTGCCTATATAATAGGCTTCACAGCATGAGCATAAAGCTGCATAAACCACACCTGCTATATTACAATTATATTTGCCTCTTATCTTTATCAAAATTCCTCTGATACTTAACTGATCTACTTCTAATATGTGTGTACAGTAAGCACACAGATTACATTTCATCATAATGCCTATTGTATGTTGTGATGTATTAGAACATCTATTACACCAGTCTTTCAAAGTGTGGTCTCTTTATAAATGACTGATGGTTGAACACCCAAAATGTCAACCAACAGTGCGTCATTCTTTATGAATATCCAATTTTTGTTTAGCAACTTTTTTAGCTGACCAGAATCTTGCGTATATGTAGTGATGAATGCTACATTGCTCTGTTCACGAACATTGTTCTGTGTTTGATTATTGATGTTACACAGATTATTATTCTGAAAATCATTGGATGTAGAAACTATTGTTGCATGTCCATCATCACCTTGTTGTAAGTTATTTGTATTGTGTGTTTCAAGTAATGGTTTATAAAAACTTGTGCATCTTTTATACTTAACTTCTTGAAATACACTGTCAATAAAATGTTGTGGATAGTCCCTGTTTATAAACATGTTCATAATATAATGACATTCATCCATAAAATCCCCAAAATCTGAAACCATACATGCTGCACAACCAGTTGACCTTTTAAGACAGCTTTTTTAACATGCTGTGGATGATTACTGGTATAGTGCAGATACTTGTTTGAATAGGTTTTTTCCTATAAATGTTAGCTTTTAATGTATTTTGTATGGTGTTTTTTGATAATAATACATCCAAATAGGAAATGCTATCAGTGGAAACTTCATAAGTGAATTTAAGGAATTCAGTGGAATGATTAATATAATATATAAATTCATCAATGATTTGTTTAGGCCCATGCCAGATGAAAAAAAGGTCATCCAAAAATCGGCAATACATATCTATGTGCTGCATAAATTCAGACTGAAATAAATATCTAAGCTCCTATGTGGCCATAATGATATTAGCATATAACGTTCCCACTGGGGAGCCCATTGCCACCCCTTTTACTTGCTTGAAATAGTGACCATCATGATATAAATAGTTATTAGTTAACACCAATTCCAATAAATGTGTTAAGGTGTTTACTTCATCCTGTGAAATGGGTTCTATTTCTGTAAAAAATTCAGTGAACCATGTGACACCCAAGTTATGGGGTATACATGAAAATAAATCTTTTACATCTACCGTGATGAATGTAATATTGTCAAGATTCCATAAACTGTATTCCCCCCCCCCCGTTCTTGGTTGTAGTTTAAATCTGGTGGCTTTTGCAGTGCCCACCCCACTGTAGATTTGATCTAGGACACTCCCCCAGTCCCATCTCTTTACCGCATTCTACCTAATAAACCCTTTCTGCACTTGCTTTTAGTCCTTTTTAATTTAATTACATTTTTTCAAACTGTGTGTGGACTAATATTGCTACATACTCAAGTGTGCCAGCTTGCACTGCATGTGAATTGTTTTTACTACTGTTTTTGCTACTTTTCTGAAAAAAAAAAAAAAAATTTGTAAGCCTGTTTCCTACCTTTCCTGTAATTAGTGTTCCAGATACAGATTTGCTTTATCCAGGACTGTTTGTAAGCTTCTGAACCCCCCAAGCCTCTCTGTGTTGGAGGGAAGCCTTCTAGCTTATCAGTAGGAGTGGTAAGCATTGGGTAACCTGTCTACCACATAATGAGTGGTTCTGGCCCAGAATTTGTAGTTATTGGCCATTTGGGCGGTCTTCCATCTCTCTCAACTTTCTGATTTGAAGGCCTGCATTTGCACTTGTTTCTGTCCTGTAACTCCTGGGCCCATCTCATTTGCTCACTCAAAAAAAAAAAAAAAAAAAAAATGTATCTGCTTTTACTGTATTTGTGTTTCTTCCTACTTTATTTTGCTTTTGCGTCATCTTAATAGTACTCAATTGTATTTATTACTGCTTGGTGTAACTCATTTTAAGCCTTTTAGTTTAAGCACTTGGGCTTCAAACCAGTTGTTTTACATTAAGAAGGTTTGTGGTCTGCACTGTAGTGGCAGAACAGGTAGCTTACATCCTTCTAAGTTCGGAACTGCTGATTGAGGGCTCAGTGTCTGTTATTCTAAAAGTGTATTAATTCTGGTTTAAGCACTTGGGCTTCAGGCCAGTTATTTTACATTAAGAGGGTTCGTGGTCTGCACTCTTGTGGGAGGAGAGGCTGGACTCTGCCCTTCTGAGCTGGGAATTTCTGGTTAAAGGCTTATAGTGCCTGCATATTTGAACTGCTTCTTACTGAAATTGGTACACCTTGTTTGCTGTAGCATAGACTAGATCCAGGCCTGCTGAATCTAGCTTTGTTTGTATAACTTGAGCACTAATCCAGGCATTCTTTAAAGTATTCAATTGTATTTATTACTGCTTGGTAGTAACTTGATTAAAGTGTAGCTATCATTCTAAGTCTTTTGGATTAAGCACTTGGGCTTCAGACCAGTTGTTTTACATTAGGAAGGTTTGTGGCCTGCACTGTGGTGGCAGGACAGGTAGCTTACATCCTTCTAAGTTGGGAACTGCTGATTGAGGGCTCAGTGTCTGTTATTCTAAAAGTGTATTAGTTCTGGTTTAAGCACTTGGGCTTCAGGCCAGTTATTTTACATTAAGAAGGTTTGTGGTCTGCACTCTTGTGGGAGGAGAGGCTGGACTCTATCCTTCTGAGCTGGGAATTTCTGGTTAAAGGCTTATAGTGCCTGCATATTTGAACTTTTCTTACTAATATTGGTACACCTTGCTTGCTGTAGCATAGACTAGATCCAGGCCTGCTGAATCTAGCTTTGTTTGTATGCTTGTTGTTTGTTTGCTTTTTATTTCCCTAAAACGCTAATTCCACCTAAAACGCGGCTTTTCAGCGCTTCTGTGGATCCCTAGTGATATCTGCATTGCTTACTGTACTTATTTCCTTGTTTCACTTGAAAGAAAGTTACTGTTTGTCGTTTTTGCATTTAAGTTACCTGTAACACATTGCATTTAAGTTACCTGGCACTTGCTCACTAAAGCAATTATATAAGTCAGCACTAAAAAATGAAAAGCACTACACCCTCATAAACTCCCCTTGAGTACCTTGTTCCCCATTGGCCCTTTTTTCAGTTATAAAGGAATTCCCAATACTATTCTAGCATGTCCAAAGGTCAGTTGTCAATCTCCTCTCGGTCCAGCCGGTGAATCTGGGAATCTTGAGGCAATGTTACAACTGCCTCATGTACACAGACAACCCTCTCCTCCTCCCAACAAATTCCAACACATGTGAGAGATGCAACCATATAGCCAAACTGGAGGCTAAGCTCTCTCAACTCAGTACTGGTGTAACCAGTCAGGAGGAGAAGGAAACCACACTCACTACAATTCCAGTCTCACATAGACCTACCACGACAGAAAACCAAACACATAAACACACAAAAACATACTCGGAGGCTCTAAATAAAAATCTACCTAAGCAGCAGAGACCTCCAAAGCAGACACCCAAGCAACCGCTACCCCAAAACAAAACACGTGCAACACATAGCTTACAAAGCCAGTGTGCCAAACAGTCACAGCCCTTAAGGCTAAACAACACACCTGATACACTTGTAATAGGTGACTCTATCGTCAGGCACACTGACGTCCCGCTCACCAGGCTGAACAAGGAGAAGGTCACGGTGAGCAGCCTGTCGGGCGCTAGGATGCGCCACATAGCACAAGCACTCAGGTCACTCCAAGGCAAGTACAAATATGAATCGGTCATTGTCCATGCTGGTGTGAATGACCTGAGATGTACCTCCCAGGACTACATGAAAAGAGACATAGAGGAGCTCTCTGAGCATGTAGCCCAGGCTGGTATGACCCTGACCTTGAGTAGCATCTTACCCTCACCAAGAATGATGCCACAATATGAAGACAAGATGATCAATTTCAACAATTGGCTTAAGTATTGGTGTCATTCAAAGGGGATCCAATGCCTGTCAGCCTGGGATGACATGCTCGACAAGCCACGATGCTTTGCTAGGGACGGCTTGCACCTGTCACCCTTGGGCTTTCGGATATTGGCAAAGGCTCTTGCTTCCCCCATAGTGCCTTTTTTAAGCAAGGCTCAAAAGACAAGCCCACCTCCATAGGTATCACAAGGGATAAGAAACTAAGAGTAATGCTGCTCAACGCCAGAAGTCTAAACCTCAAGATGCACACACTTGAAACTCTCCTTAGCATGGAGAACATCGATATCTGTGCAGTAACAGAAACCTGGTTCAAGGCTCCCGAGAGCACCCCAGCACTACCAGGTTATACCTCATACCATGCTTTTTGGCCCCAAAACTTGGACTGAACCACAAAAGGAGGGGGAGTATCAATATTCTTCAAAGATACCCACACCTCCAGGTTGGTGGCACAGCACGAAGCATCAGAGACTATCCATGTGCAACTAACAGTGGGTAAAACTGCCTTCCAGTTTATAGCCTGCTACAGACCACCCTCCCAAACCCAGGAACCCCACTCGGCCTTCCTGAGAACACTGGAAAATATGAAGGTCTCACCAAACACCATTATATTGGGTGACTTCAACTACCCAAACATAGACTGGGAGCATTACTCTAGCTCCAACACCCTAGCCCAAAGGTTCCTAGAATTTATAAACTCAAATGCTATGGAAGAACTTATCACTCCCACAAGAGGGGAAAACATACTGGACCTGATCATCACCAACATGGGGACTCTATGCTCCAGACCAGAAGTGTATCCCTCACTGGTAAGATCAGACCATAAACTAATCTCACTGGATATTCACATCCAGACCCCACCCCCTGCCCAGAAAACCACAGTGAAAAACCTCTAAAGCAAATTTCACACTCCTCAAAACCGAGGTGGAATCCTTCAAAGCCCCTGAGCCTGTGGAAAATACGGCCCAGACCGCAGAATCCTTTATAAATGCCTTCTATGAACACCTTCAGGAATGCATGGATCATGCAATCCCAAATAAAACCAAGACCCAATCCTCCAAAGGCAGACGTCCTGTCTGGTGGACCCCAGCCATAAACAAACTATACAATAGAAGGAGGAAGTTACTACATGATAGAGCAAAATCCCAAAAAGGGAAGGCATATCTGATCAGTATTAGCAAAAAACTACGGGCACTCATAAAATCGTCTAAGGCCAGCTTCAAGAGAAAAATTGCACAGGACACTAAGGATAATCACAAGGCTTTCTTTAGTTATGTTAGGAACCTGGATGGAAATTCCCAGATATGCTCAGAATTAGCCCAGAATGACAAAAAATACATCGAACCCACAGACATTGCCAACATCTTAGCTGACAGGTTTAGCGCAAACTCCCCCCCCCACACCAAAAGGGCAAATATCTATCCCAGCAGAGTGCTACCCCCCTGACATCTCAGATGCTCAGGTAAGAGCCGCCCTCTCCAAAGCAAAAAACACAGCATCAATGGGACCAGACGGTGTCCCGGGCTGCGTCCTACAAAAACCCCAAACATAAATTTCAGCCTTACTACAGGATATGTACCCAAAGAGTGGCATACAGCAACAGTGGTCCCTCTCCACAAAGGTGGTGCCTCAACAGATCCTGGAAACTATCGCCCCATAAGCCTGACTAGCTTGGTCTGCAAAGCTATGGAAAGGATCATCATGGACCTCATAAATGAAGATATCGGGGACCTACAGACACTGGATCCTACCCAGTTCAGCTTTGTTAAGGGCAGATCCTGCCTCTTAAACCTGGTCGATTTCTTTGAAACAGTCACCAAGGCCATTGACTAGGGGAAGGTGGTCCACACAGCCTACCTGGACCTCGCAAAAGCCTTTGATACAATACCCCACTCGGGCATTATAGATAAGCTCACCAGCTTAAATATAAACCCCTATGTCACTAGATGGGTTGCAAACTGGCTCAAGGACAGAACCCACATGGTTAGAATTGCTGGAGCCATGTCAGACTCCAAACCAGTTACAAGTGGCATCCCAAAAGGCTCAGTCCTGGGACCTCTCTTGTTCAGTATATATTTCTCGGAGGTACAGACCAACACGGAAGGACTGTGGCTGACCAAGTTTGCAGATGACTGCAAACTTGGCGCCATAATCGACTCTCCTGCTGACACAAGCATCCTCCAAAAGGGCCTCATAGAAACAGACAACTGGTGCCAGAGCCATGGCCTCAAGCTAAATGCCAAAAAGTGTATAGTCATCCCCTTTGGCAAAAACAAAGTGCCCACAAATTACCACATAGGTGGTAATCCATTAAGTACAGAAGAAGTAATTAGGGACCTGGGGACCCAAGTTGATAGCAATCTCTCATTTGACAACCACGTGGCCAAGGTGGTTAGAAAACATTTTATATAGCCCACCTAATCATGAAGGGATTCACATCTAGATCAGGGAGGTCATCGTGCCTCTTTACTCATCCCTCATCAGGCCCATAATTGAGTACAATGCCCCTTTTGGGATGTACCTTTCCAGACACCTGCAGCAACTGGAAAGACCCCAAAAGTACCTCACCAAGAGGATCAAAGGGCTCAAACAGATGCCATATGCTGCCCGGTTAAAGAAACTCCAGCTCTACTCAGTGGCATACCACCTGCTCAGAGGCGATCTGTGCCTGATGTATAAAGCCATGTCCAACCCGGAATTAATGGACATGCTGCACCTCAGAAAATCCAAATCCCATTGAGCTACGCTACCGAGAGACTTGAACCTCAGCACTGAAATAAATAGGACATGCTGGAGGGACAGATTCATAACCCAGAGGCTCCCTTCATTCTGGAATAAAATCCCAGTCCAGGTTAGGCAGAGTCCCTCATTGACTCTCTTCAAGAGGAATCTTGATGAGTGGATGGGAGATCATAGGTTTACCCTGGGTATCACTTCTGTGTCACTGTTAGACAGAGGCACAGTATACTAACCTCGAAAAAGGGCATAGCAAAATTAATTTAAAATGGGTGGCGAAAGCCAAACACACTCTGGCTAGGCTTATAAATGCCCTAAGGCAGATAGCCTAGTATGAACCTATGAACCTATGAACCTATAACATGTTTAACTTCATTAAAAAATCCCAGGAGTCACGACAAATATAACAGAGGTTTTTGATGGTGTGCTTTAACTGAATGTCAATGTACTTAGCTATAAAATATGTTTTTGAACCACCTGCATCCACTATGGGATGCAGGGGTGGATTTTGTAAGTCCTTATGCAGTTTTGGTGCACCGAAAATCATTGGTATTCTCGGATTCTGGACATGCATATATATAAAGGCTTCCCTAGTGATTTGTCCTTGCCACAACATATCTTCTAAGTAATAATCAATTCTAGAATTAGAGATATTAATTTCATTTAAAGAAGCCTCAATATAAGCATCACCATACAAAATATGTAATAATAATTGATTATAATCCATGACATCCATTACATCCAATCCTCTGCCCTTGTCTGGTTGCATAAATCGTAGTTCTCCTTGTGATTTTAGTTGCATCAACATTTTATTTTCTTCTTTAGTAAAATTTGTGTTATATGTCCCTTTATTGCACTGAAGATAATGTCTAAAATCGAGTTCACAAATATCCTCAAATAACTTGATTTTAGGATGAAGGGGAGGGTTGAACAAACTAGGAGTATGCATTGGATTATGTCCTGTGCTTTCAGTACCGTGATGTAAAACTGCTAGATTCAGTTTCCTAACAAAATGTTTTAGTTCGGTTACTAAATCCGTCACTCTTGCCTTTCTTTCTGGTATGAAGGTGAGACCTTTACTGAAAATATCAGCATGTTGTACATTGATAACAGCCTGACTATAATTGTAAACTTTATAGTCACCTGCTGTATTATAAATTAGTTGAAAGCTGTTACACTGAATGTCCTCACTTTCACCTTCTGTCGGTAACTGTTGCGCGAACCTGTTCTCTGCCTCCTCCAAGTGCGTGATGTATTGGTCCTGGTTGTGTAACCCTCCTTGTTTCCGAGTCGCTCCGATCTGTGAAGGGTTTCTTCCTCTAAAGGGACTTGTTGTTGATTATTAGCATTATTCCCCTCAGTTTGATGCTCCACGCCATTATTTTGCACAGAATGAGATTTTACTTCCGTATGCGCGCTATTCCATTGGCCACGTGACGGTTTTGGGTAAGCCTGCCCTTTGGAATAGTCTATTTTGTCTCTATACAGCTTTTGAGTTTTCCTATCCGTGACTATTTTACTGTATTTGTCTACTTCTTTAAACACTTCCTGACATTGATACTGACAAGCTGAAAATGCAGTATGTTGTTTCATTTTGACATCAAGTGCCTCTATTTCGGCATTAAGCTCATCCATTCTATAAGTGTTGTGCTTTACAAGTACATCTAAAAGCTCGCACCCCTGCCGATCAAAAAGTTGTAAAAGCTTTGTGTAAGGTGCTATTCTCTTTTAAACCAGTTGGATACTTCCAATACCTTAAGCCTTTAGGTATTTGCTGCCTTTTAATGCACTCATTGAAGTAAGCATTAGCATGTAATAGTCTACGGTAGTTCCAGACTAAATCATGAAATTTGTCAGCCATGGTGGAAAAATTAGGAGCTTGTGAATATTTGTCAGATGTATTATACTGTACTTGATTTAACCATTGATGAAGTTGCACATCCTTAAAATTGTGTTCAGCATCATCAGTATTGGCCATAATTCCTTGTTGTACCATCTGCTGTTGCCCTGGAGGTAAACTGTCCTCACTATTGCCACTATCAATTCTGTTATGTCTAAAACCAGGTAATACCAAACTTTGTCCACTGTTATTACCTGAAAGTTGTTGAATTAATTGAGTAAGGTTTAAAACAGATTGTTGTAACGTATCAAATTCAGCCCTGGTTACCGCCATTGCCGTGTCTTGCGAACTGCCGGAAGCCATACAAATTAAACTGAAAACCACACCACAAACTAATAAAATAAAACCAGCAGTACAATAACAATCCAACGGACTCAGCGTGTAATCCAAGAAAAGTTTAATTCCAGTAAGCGCTTTCTGCCGTGTCACCAGCCTTCTTCAGACATCAAACACAATTAATTGAAACCATATATATATATATATATATATGCTAACAAACATTAATTGTGTAATTATGCATTAATTTAAAACATTAATTAGAACAATCAACTATTAAAACCATCCTGGTTAAGACCAACCTAATTAATATCATATATGTATGGATTACTATATATATATTACTGGATTATATACTATGGATTTTAATTAAACTGAGCCCAAAGTAAGTGAAAATGCAACTGGTAAGCTGAACAAAAGCTGGTGTATACAAAATTGCATAGCATATCTTGTATAAATATACAGTCTCAGCAAGAGAAATTGTTAAGGTACACAGTTTAGCACTGAGCATACAGAATGTCAAACCATAGATCAAACGTCTACTGGCACAGCTAAAAAAATGATGCAGGCTCCAGATACCATGAGCCTCCTACTCCAGATGTTGTGAAGTATGCATGAGATTGGCAGTGTAGTGGTGCGGTTTATACCTCTGCATGTCTTGTGGTATGTTTTGAAGTGCATCCTTATTTTTGATTGATTTATTTTTATATGAGGGAACAAGCCTCACCCCCAGTACCTAACATAATGGGATTTGCACCCAGTGAACCTAAACCAGTGAAATTAATTGTGAGGTTGCACAATCCTATATCATGTTACCAATTGTTGATTATATACAATTAAGCTGAAGGGTTCATTGAAAGTCATACATTCCTGTGTTTCAAAAGCATATGAGTATAAACATCCATTAGAATGTTGAGGGTTGCAGTTATCAAGATCCTGATTCAGGTCTGATATATTATTAAATTCTGCCATTGCTTTGTGTATAGCCTCTTTTCTGAGAGGGATAATGAGATCTGTAACTAGTCCCTGATCCATGAATCATATCACAACCACCTTTACGGTGAATTAGTGCTCCCTCGCTACCCCCACGCCACGAGAAGGAAGCCTTGTATCTTCAGACTGCCTTGCTGTGTGCATAAATCTTCATATGTTGCCTGTTTACATTACTTAGATTTCCTTTAAGTATTGGAAAATATGCCCCACCAACCTCTCCTTATTTATTCAACACTATACATATGAAATGCTTTTTAGCATGCTTTCATTTCGGCTTCTGATATAAACTATATGAGATATTTTTCCTGTAGCAGGACTACCTGTTAATGATATTAAGCTGATGTCTTCTGAAGTGCACACTTTTTAAGGTAGTCCTTGCAAACTGTTTGTATGTATAGGGATTAAACATTTAACATTCTGTTCGGGCAAATCCTCTGCCTATGTATGTCATCATTCCACTTATTTTCTTTGCTGCTTTGGGACAGCCAACAGTCACTTTTAAGGGACCACAGACTTTTAACCCAGGTCTATTTTATGTGGTGTTGTCTGTCACCAAACAACTGAGTAAAACTTCATTGAATTCTTACTTTGCAGAGATCATTCTGGCATATTAAATTTTAAAGGAGCAATGGAGGGACTGTAGACTGTAAAAACAATGCAGTAGTTGCAGGTGAGGGTGAAACTAGAGATCCGATCATTCCTATAACAGGGATTTATGCAGTGACGTCCTGTACTGGATTGGGATTTTATATCTGGAATGTAATTTCTGGTAAAACTGTTTAACAGCATTTTTATAGTTCAAAGTCTGTTCTTGTCCATTTTTATCTAAACAATCTGTTTGTAATGGTCTCAATGTGCACCTACTTACAGTGATAGTGATATTGGAAGTTAGCTAGTGTTTTATGCCACATTTGGATTTAGCTCTTCTTGTCTTAGCATTTAACAGAAAGTTTTATTCATGGGGAGGCAGTGACAGTATCACTTAAGAGATCATATACATTCCAAATAGTGTAATTATTGCAGCTGAGCAGTACAATTCTACTGGTCTTTTTGACAAGTGCTTAACATCCTTGGCACACTTATGAGATAACACCATCTTTGGCAAATGGGACCTCAGCTTAACATATCACCTGAAGGATGGTCGAGTCAGGAGTGCATAACTCTATTGTAGTGTACTGCAGTGCCATTCATGAGAAACAGGCCAAGTACCTTGAGTATAGAACACACAACCTTTTCAGGGTGGGTATGCATGGAGAGCATACAGAAGCATTTTAATGTAAAAGTGATGATAACATTTTAGAGATGTCTGTAAAGTATATGCTTTTTCCCATCATAGAGGGAAGAACCCAATAGATGAAGGCCATGGGTACAAGTAGCTGACATGATGTTGCTTGAGGTATCATGTCTAGACACTCAGAACAGGAGACACGCACACTTTTATGATTGAAGAGATCAGAAATGAACGAGTGTTTCGCTTTGACATGAAACACTAAATTTGATTGGAGCAGAGTGCTAGAATGCACCCCAATATGTAATTCACTTTATTGGAGTAACAGTTGTAGATCACTTAAATGATGCCCTGTGGTAGACATCCTCAAAATTCAGAATGGCTACACTTTTTGGATGAAAACTGTTGACTGGCATGTAATAGTGTGCAATATCCTTTTCTTCATGACGAAACAAGGACAGATGGCTTTGAAAATGGAAGTATAGTGGTGTTGATGGCAAATGAGCATACCCTTGGGAAAAAAATAATCAGTGGTACACAGACCTTACAAGCTGATGAAGCACATGACACTGCTGTTATAGAAAGGAGTGACAATCAAAAAGAAAATAAGAACATAATATGATTACTGTTACCATGCATATTAGAGCATTGTTGCACTTGATCAGGTATATTGATTATTTATTCATGTACATAATTTGTTGTGTCTTTCGGCTTTTCCCGGTTAGGGGTCGCCACAGCGGAACTCCAGTCTGCTAATGATTGGTAGCTGATTTTTACGTGCCGAGTTACCAGCCCTGACGCACAACCTTCAATGAAGGTACACCCATTCACGCATGTCTCCACGCAGATGACGCTCTAGCTGAGAATCGAACCAGACAGATTTAAAAAAATATAACATTATATAATCTCAGTAATATAGGCAAAAGACAGATGGAAGTACCCTTCAGGTTAACATCCACCATCACTTTGTAATAGGGGGGATTCTCAGACACAAATGTATGCTAGTGTTTCCTTCCACACCTGCATACAATATTTATTGTGTATTGCAAAGACTGAAATATTAGGCTGAACAGCACAGACAAATGAAATAAATAAAAAATAAAATAAAATAAAGGGTTTTATTTTGGTATGAAAACTGAAGTACAGTCCTTTGCATTGGTTGTAGTTGTGTTTTGCCCTACAAAATGTCATATTTTCATAATAACTCACATTGTGGGCATTTGGGGATGTGCTAGTCCTATAGTGACACTGTATAGAATTATGCAAAAGCATTCTATGAAGGGAGGCAACACACATAGAAGGAAAATTATTTATCTTGTGTTGATTTGCCATGAAGGGCAAGTCATTATAAAGTATAGGTTAGTGAACAGTCTGTGATCCTAGTTGTCACTGCTCTGACATTGCCATCATGTGATTAAGTTGGGATGGCAACAACAGTTTGAAAAGTGTCATGTAGAACTAAATGCTGTCATACAGGGAATTAGCCACTCCTCAACCACTGCAGACAGAATGATAACAAAACCACACTGTATAATTTCTATTACTTGTCTAGAGATAAAACAGTGGAATGAGATACAAATGCATACATTTGTAAAGGACAAAGAGAAAGAAAACTGTTTAAGAGCATATAGTACAATGCAGACAGTAAGTCAGCAACATGCAGCATGTATAGTAGGAAATGTCCAAGAACAGCACTGTACAGCTTATTGCAGAAAGAACAGTTGTTCATTTGATGGGTTTGGGCTGTTTCTCATAAAAGGTATGGTTTTCTGTCAGATTACCGAGGATCAAAGTAACTAAAGAATAACATACTTTTTAGTTTAGACTTCCGGTCCCTCAGAAACCCATGCCAGCACAAACCCTGTTATACTAGCAGCTTACTGACTTTATGTGGGCAATGTAGACTCGGAAAATCATGGATCTGAAGACTGTGTCTACTGATGTGTGGACCTTGTATCACACATGTGCTTTTTTACAGAGCTATCAGTATGTCAGTAAACCATCAAACGTAACTAGTACTCAGGGATCAAAAAACAGTGGGGCATGAAAAACAGAGACAAGACTGTTTCTACTGCTGTTAGAAAATGAATCAGTCAAATGCTTTCGACAGGAGCTAGGGTATTTGTGTCATAAAATTATTGTACTTACACAGCAATCTGAAATCAGCACAAAAATAAAATAAGAAATGAAATGATCAGAAAACTCTATTTGACAGTGTTTTAACTTTGCATTACTCATATGCTTTCCTGCAGGGTAGTGGCAAGACTGGTCATTAAATTCCTGAAAAGCTAGTTTTCTGTGTGGATTAACAGCACAAGTGAAACTAATGAATGCCTCTTGCCTCAGTGAGAGCTATTGTGTGTACAGCTGCAATGTGAGATGGAATGTGGCTAACACCTCTGAAGCTTCCTATAAGCTCCCTCCCCAACCCTCAGACTGAGAATGTAAACAAAGACCAGCATCAAAACAAAAAATCCCTGGGACTGTCTCAATGGTACCCAATATACCGAGTGTAGATCAAAGTTTGTGTATGTACCTTTAAGAAGCATTTCCAGATGTAGCACGTGCATATAAATACTAAGCACATCCAGGCAGTAGTGCCATTTTGAGAGAACAGCCAGAGTGTTAACATGTATGAGTGTGGTAGTCACTCTGTTTATAAGTTTATTTAAGTTTAAGTAACAAAGCCTTATTTCTGATGTGTTTGTGTGTAATAAAGCTGCTTGAACAGAACCCACGAATGTTCGTCTGTTTTATCCTAACCAGATGAGCGACATGGTGTCAGAACCGGGATTAAAAGAATAACTATGTTATACCACTCCATAAAGGAGGTAGCTCCAATGAACTGTCAAACTACAGACCCATAGCTATTCTTTCACCACTGGCTAAAATGATGGAGAAGTGCATCCATAAACAACTCTTCAACTATCTTATCCAGAACAATCTGTTGGCTAGCTCTCAGCATGGCTTTAGGCCATTCCATAGTACTACCTCAACTCTCCTCTCCTTCTCTCATGTCATTAACCATAACTGAAATAATAACAAACTAGCCTCAGCCCTCTTTCCTGATCTCTCCAAGGCCTTCGATATGGTTAACCACCAAAAACTCATCCATACTTTGAAGGCCTTCTCCTTAGATAACCACACTCTCCAATGGTTTGATTCTTACCTCTGTGGTAGACAACAGGCCGTCTTATGGCAGGGCAAACTATCCTCCCTTCTACCCATCACCTTAGGAGTCCCCCAGGGCTCTATACTAGGACCCCTTCTTTTCTCTGTCTTTATTAATGACCTCCACTCTGTCATCCTAGATGCAACCTGAATTCAATATGCAGATGACTCCACTTAAATCTGCTCAGCCACCTTCCAGACAAAACTAATGACATTGTCCCAGAATATGTTTACACTGTTGAAAATTGGCTCTCTAATCATCATCTGATCTTTAACCCTAACAAAACAAAGCAACAAAGCTGCTACTTTTTTCCCCCCACTTGTAGGTCCTCATCACTATTCTTTACCATTAAATCTAATAATGGCACCATTATCTCCCAAGAAGCCCAAACTAAACTCTTAGGTGTTATAGTAGATAATAACCTTAAATTTGATATGCATGTCAACCAAACTATCAAAACCATTAATAAAAAACTTGGCTCCCTTTATAAGATTAAACCTTTTCTTACTCCACTTGCTAGAACTGCTATTGGATGTTCCCATCTACTCTCTACCCTTCCCTATGCCTCCCCTTTATTCACCAATCTGAACAAATCCTACCTTGGCAAGCTCTCTAGCTGTTATAACCACATTGCTAGATTTGCAAAAGGCTCAGCATTTAGGAAACATCACTGTCATAACCTAAATCTTCTAGGGTGGCATGAATTACTTAGCCTACTTCAATACAACCAGCTTATTGAGTATAAAGTACTCAACCAATCTGAAAATATGCCTGCACTTAAAAACATCATTAGCCCCTACAGTAACCACAGGCCACTTCACTCATCTAACAAACTGCTGGTTCAAACATTCAAAATCAATAACTCAGCTGGGGACTCCCTGTTTGCCAACTCTGTCGGCAAAACTTGGAACTCCCTTCCTGCAGACCTTACTCTAGTATCCTCATTAACTCAATTCAAAAAACGTCTCAGGTGACATTTTATGACACACTGGTATTGTCCTTGTTCTAATCCTGACTAGCTCCTTTCTATAATTGTGTGCCAAACAGTACTTTATACTACATACAAGCTGTGACAATTGTTAGTTTAGATACTTGTATAAGTTTAATAATGATCGAATGTATAACTTGCTTGATTGAACAGAGTCTGTAAACTGTTTGCAACATGTATTGATGGTGGTGCTGTGGTAGGGTTGTCCATTCGATTCTCAGTTAGAGCGCCTTCTGTGTGGCGACGGGCGTTCCTTCATTGAAGGTTGTGTGTTAGGCCCTGCAAGCCAGCACGTAAAACTCTACTGCCAATCATTAGCGGACTGGAATTCCGCTGTGGCGACCCCTAACCAGGAAAAGCCGAAAGACACAAAAAAATTGATATTATGATTTTTCCTGTATTATTTTTTCTATATGTTGTATTTGGAGCTTTTCTCCTCGGGCCTCCGCTGAAAATGGACATGTATCCAGTCGGACTATCCCGGTCAACAAATGTAAAATAAAAATAAAAATAAATAAATAAAATAAAATAAATAACTTCTATGAGCCATGAGGTGCAGAGCTGAAGGTGAAGGCAGACTAAGCAGGGTGAGTAAAACTGAGCACAGACAAACAAAAAAGGGCCAGAAATTAACTAAAGGTAAAGAAAACTGCACAAATGATTTATTTGGCAAAGAAAATGAATTGGCACATTTATAGGCACAAAACACATTATTAATCAAACGAGTAGCACGAAAACATTATTATGCAAATGAAAGGCACAAAACCACATTATTAATTAAACAAAATGTTTGAAACCACGATATTTGATAAAACTAGCAAAACTATTCATATGGGGCTCAGAATTACCTTTGGCTGGCATAAAGAGCATGTTTAAAGTAAAACGGGCACAAGAAAAGTATAATGAGCATTATAAGAGATTAAAAGGGTATAACGAGTGCAATAAAAGGGTAAATTAAGCTTAAAGAGCAAGGCAACTGCATGTTTTTAGTAAAAGACTGTGTTTGGGCACAAACTACTATTTTGCATTGGCCAAAGCCATTCAAAGCATAACTAGAGTTGTTTGAAGTATCTCAGAGTGTGCAGAGTGTTTGTAGAGTGTGTGCTTTATTACTGTGCAATTATTTCAAAGCATTTACTGTGTGCAAAGCATAGTTATATCGTAAAGTGCAGCCATTTCAAAAATGTTGTTGTGCTGTGTGCATTTATTCACAGAAAGCTGCCATTTCAGAGTGTTTCTTACACTGTGCAGTTATTTCACTAAGTACAGCCATTTTAAAAAGTTCTTGTGCTGTGTACAGTTCATTTGCAAAGTGCATTAATCTCAAAGTGTTTCTTACTCTGAGCTTTTTCTGCTGTATACTGTTTATTTGCAAAGTGCAGACATTACCAAGTATTTTTTACACTAAGGAGTGGTTTCACAAAGTACAGTGATTTCAAAGTGTTATTGTGCTACGGAGACTTATTTGACAAAGTGCAGTTATTTCAAAGAGTTTGTTGTGCTACTGGGCATAAAATTCTGGCATATATATTTATGTGTGTATGTTCTTACATGATTTCAAGCAATTTCACTACTGTGTGTTGATATGGCAGAGGCATTTTGCAGACCAAGTCCACTTGTGTCATAATATAGCAGAGAATTAGAGAGTATTTGAGCAAGGATACAATATTTTCATACAAGCAGCTTTTTCTGGCAAAGATGCACATACAAGGGCATTCATTTTGCGTAACATATCTGGGTCAGAAGCTATTAAAAGAGAGCCTTCATTTGTGTTTGCACCAGAAGTATATGCAGGAGAAGGGGTAAACCATCATATTGTGGTACCGGCTGAATCAAGGGAAGACCATGAGTGCTTAAAACATAAATTTAGAGAAATGTACAACCCCAGACAAATGTTACATTAGAGAGGCACTTATTTTACACAAGAGATCAAAAGCCAGGGGAAACATTTGCAGCGTATATCACTGACTTGAGAAGCAAAGCTAAAATGTGCAGATTTGCTGATTTGAAAGATGAGTTAATAAAGAACAGGTTTGTGTGTGGTGTTAATAGTGCTGTAGTGAGAAAGATTTTGCTTTGTGACAGTGATTTAATGTTAAGCAAAGCCACAGAGATTTGTCAAATCCATGAGCTCACAGAAAGGCACATAAGTATGCTTACAAGTGATAAAAACATGGTTTCAGAAGCCTTTAGAGCAAATGTAGACAGCATGCAATACGTGGCAAGCAGAAACAGACCTAAGCACATGACAGCAGCAACCCCTGTAGGTGTGGCAAGGAGAACCTGGAGCTTTCTAGCAAATTCCAAGACTAGTTCAGTAAAAGAAGCATACTTGGTACAGTATAAAGGTGAGTCAGCAAAACTCAAGTCAAGTCTCATTGTTAACTGTTGTAACTGTCGTGCCAACCATGAGTCTAAAAGAGAGAAGTGGTCAGCAATGTCACATGTGTAAAAAATGGAACCCACTTTCAAAAGTTTTGTAAATCAAGCAAACATTCAGTTATTAAGACAGGTCACTCAAAAAAGCAAGCTGATTATATAGAAAGCTGCAACCCTGCTTTCTATGTAGATGGTGTATCAGTGGTTGGTGAAACGGTTAATGCAGTTGATTTGTTGGCAAAAAATGAAGTATTTTGTGCTGTCCTTATCAATGGTAAACACACAGAGCTCAAATTAGACACTGGTTCAAAGTGTAATGTAATGTCAGCAGAAACATTTGCTAAAGTAAGAGCTGGTGAGCAACTTAATTTGGCCAATTGTGCAAAGCTTGTTGCTTATGGAGGTGAAGAAATTCAAACCGAAGGCTCAGTAGTGCTTTCATGCTATTCGACTGGAAACAGTTACAGCTTGCAATTTTTTGTAGTCAGAAGACCTGTGCAGTCATTATTAGGTCTCAAAAACAGTTTGAGAATGAAACTGCTTTCTTTTACCAAAGAAGTACATCATATAAGCACATGTCCCAGTTTCAGCTTCAGTGATACTATTTTTCTCAGAGTATGCTGATGTGTTCAATGACAAGCTAGGAAAACTTCCAGATGTGTACTCCATGAAAGTGGTCAGACCAGCAATAAGAGTTCCAATAGCTATGCAGCACAAAGTCAAGGTCCATTTAGACAAAATGGTGTAGCAAGGTGTGATTTGTCCAGTCACAGAACCAACTGAGTGGGTGTCACCCATGGTAGCTGCTCATAAGAAAAATTCAGATGAAATCAGAATGTACATTGACCCAAAAGACTTGAACAAGGCATTAAAAATACCTCATCATCCTTTGCATACAGTTGAGGAAATTCAACGCTCATGCCAATGCCACTGTTTTTTCTGTCCTAGATACAAAGAGTTCATTTTGGCAAGTAATGCATGGTTGCAGATATTCACTACTGACTACATTCAGTACCCCATTTGGTAGATACAGATTCCTCAGGATGCCTTTTGGAATAAATTCTGCCAGTGAAGTCTTTCAGCATGCAATGGAGCAAATTTTTCAGGCTGCTCGAGTGCAATAATAGTTGATGATTTACTGCCTGTAGGTAGTGGTGAAGCAGAAAATGACAGAAACCTCAAGAAAGTTCTGGACAGAGCATGTGAAGTGAATTTATAGGTTCATAGGTTCATAGGTAGGTACTAGGCTATCTGCCCAAAGGCATTTATAAGCCTAGCCAGAATGTGTTCGTTTTTGCCACCCCCTTAGATTAATTTAAAGCTCAATCCTCTGAAGTGCAAATTCAGACTACCAGGAGTTGCTTATGTAAGTCATTTATTTACCAGTACAGGCTTACCACCAGATCCTTCCAAGCAAGCAGCCATTCTTGAGATGCCAGCTCCAGATAATGTCCAAGCCCCACAGCGTTTTCTTGGTATGGTTAACTATTTGGGCAAATTTATCCCTGACTTTAGTGAGTTATCAGCACCTTTGAGAGAGCTGATATGGAAAAATGTTACATGATCATGGTTAGAACAACATCAGAGAGCATTTGATAACCTCAAACAGCAAATTGCTAGCCCACCTACATTAAGATACTATGATGTCCACAAACCAGCAATGCTTTTCTGTGATGCTTCAAAGTTTGGTCTTGGTGCAGTTATTCTTCAAGAGGGTAGACCTGTTGCCTATGCATCTAGAACTCTTACCCAAACTGAGATGTAGTATGCTCAAATTGAAAAGGACCTTTTGGCAATTGTGTTCGCATATTCGAATTTCCATGATTATATTTCTGACCGAGCAATCCAGATAGAAACTGACCATCAACCTCTAGTCACTATTTTGAAGAAGCTTATGCCCATTCCAGAAAGACTGCAAAGAATGATGCTCAAGTTGCAAAAGTATAATTTCAAAATGGTCTATATAAAAGGTAAACTTCTTTATCTGGCTGATACCTTATCCATATCACCCAGGGATACCACTGAACAGCTTGACGCAGAGAGTTTTGACTTTGATGCCATGGAAGTTCGTAATTTTTCTACCATGAGGTTTGATGAGCTAAGAGATCATACAAAGACTGATCCAGTTTTGCAAAAGTTTAACCACTTCAATTAGGATGGCCGTCAAAGCAATCCTGTGTACCGCCAGAAGTATAACCTTATTTTCCATACAGAGATGAGATGCTGATGGAAGATGGTATCATTTTCAGAGGTCCAAAAGTTATTGTTCTTTCTTCCTTACAACGTGAATAGATTCAGATTGTGTATCGTGGCCACCCAGGTTCTGATTCTACCAAAAGAAGGGCAAGAGGACTAGTATTTTGACCTTCTCTAGCAAAAGACATTGATAAACTGCTTTCTGCTTGTTCAGTGTGCAACAGTACTAAGCTGCATTTGCAAAAAGAGCCACTTCAGCTAAGCCAAATTCCTAAACTACCTTGGTCAACAGTAGCAACTGACATATTTGAGTGGAACAGTCAACATTACTTAGAGTTGGAAGAGTCTTATTCGAACTGGTTTGAAATCAATTTGCTACCTAACCTAACATCCAGTGCTGTTATTACTAAGATGAAACATCATTTCTCAGTCCATGGTAGTCCACACAAAGTTATTTCAGACAATGGTTCTCAGTTTACCAGTCAGTTGTTTCAGAGATTTGCTAAACAGTGGGACTTTTTCCATGTTACTACCAGTCCTGAATATCCTCAAATGGCTTTGCTGAACATGCTGTACAGAGTGCAAAGCAATTACTGGAGATGTCAAACCATGACAATACTGATATCTTCTTGAATTTGCTCAATCTCAGAAATATACCATGTGACAACCAACTAGGCTCACCTGTTCAGATACTTCTATCTAGGCAAACCAGAACAACCTTGCCTATCAGTTCTAGTTTGTTGGTGCCTAATGCTAAAAACAACAGAGCAATGAAAGCACAACTTTTTAAGAAGCTGTGTTTTCAGAGGTCCAGCTATGATAAAATGAGCAGATTTCTTCATCCGTTAAAAGAAGGAGAGACAGTGAGGATGCAAACAGGGAAAGGCTTTGATCAAATTGGTCAAGTGAGAGGTAAATGCACCGAGCTGAGATGCTATTTAGTGGAATCTGAGTGTACAGAGTACTGGAGAAACTGCAGACATCTTCTTCCTGTATCAGAAATGATATTGCTGCATTGTATCTGTGATAAGACTCTAGATCTCAGAGCAACCCAGACAATGTTTGTACCAAAGAATGTGTCATAGTATCCATTCCCATTCCTGATTATGTCCCAGATGTCCCCAAAGTTGAACATTCCTTGAAGACAGTCCCTATTGCTAGATACAGTTCTGACTTTTATGTTACAAGGTCAGGTCGTACTTCTAGACCTAGTGTAAAACACACAGCAACTTAGACATGATTGTTTTCTGTGTGCCTGACTTTGTATAATTGTATGTCAAATGAGTTCTGTATAATTGCATGCCAAAAAATAATTTATTTAAATTGCATGTCATTGAATATTGTCATTTCATATAAAGACTATTTCTCAAAGAGGGAGGATGTAGATCAGAGCATGTGTATGTACCTTTAAGAAGTACTTCCAGATGTAGCATGTGCATATAAATACTGAGCATGTGCATGCAGCAGTGCCATTTTGAGAGAACAGCCAGAGTGTTAACATGTATGAGTGTGGTAGTCAGTCTGTTTATAGTGTTTATTTAAGTTTAAGTTGCAAAGCCAAATTACTGATGTGTTTGTGTGCAATAAAGCTGATTGAACAGAGCCCATGAATGTTCATCTGTTTTATCCTGACCAGACAAGCGACACTGAGTGAAATTAATATTAATACAAATGGTAGTTTAACCAAGAGTAAGGGTATTAGGAGTGGCCCACATAGTGTCACCAAATATGCAAGTGCTCTCAAAACTTAAATATCTCTACAAAGATCAGCCACAATGAAAGGTTTAAATATATTTAATTATAAATAATAAAAGAAAAAGAAAATACTAGTTATATATGCACAGTGACATCAGAGTTCAAATTACAGGAAATATTTAAAATAACATCAAAGGACAGGCTCTGACAAATAAAGAAAAACAATATATAAACTAAGCTTCCCTATATTCCTGACTGAATCGAAGAGAATTATACTATTCCATAATAACTTACTTAATAGAGCAAGGCGGATGATGTGGTAAATGGTGGTTCTTGTTGTCAGGCCCAAGATGGAATACAGAATGCTCTGTCTCGCTAAGAGACTTCTCAAAATGATATCTAAAATATTACTTCTGAGACAGCTTGCAGAATGACATCACTTCTGATCATCTGACTTCTAGATTAAAGGTTCATAGGTGTGTACTAGGCTAATTGTCCTGGGGCCTTTACAGGCCTCGCATAGGATTACCCTGTCATCGTGCCACCAGACCTTAGTTCCCAGTGTCTCTGTCGAGTAGAGCCACTGGAGTTATCCCCGGGGTGAATTTTCTATTTCTCATCCACTCATCAAATTTCCTCTTGAAGAGGGTCAGTGAGATACTCTGCTTGATATGTATGGGAAGTCTGTTCCATAGCATGGTCAGTCTCTGGGTTATGAACCTGTCCCACCATTACGTTCTGTTGACTGTGGTAATGAGATTGAGGTCTCTGGGGCTTGTGGTGCGGAGGAATTGGGATTTCTTTAGATGTAGCATTTATAACAGAGCTGGGTCAGACATGGCTTTGTAAGTCAAGCAGAGATTGCCTCTAAGTAGGTAATATGAGACAGAACATAGTTGGAGTTTTTTGAGTCTGTCCATAAAGGACAAGTGTTTAAGGCCTAGGATCCTCTTTGTGAGGTACTTTTGTGGCCTCTCCAGTTGTTGCAGGTGTCTAGTGGGGTACATGCCAAATGGGGCATTATACTCAATGATTGGTCTAATGAGGGAAGAGTAGAGGGAGACAATATGTATTAACACCAACAACAACTCATGCTGTATTAACAGATTTGTTATTTTTAATCCTTGTACTATCTCTCATTGATGTATGTACTTAAAACTTTTTAACTGCAATATTGATTTTCATGTAACTGTTCTTTTTGGAGCTTTTCTCCTTGGGTCTCCACTGAAAATGGGCCTTAAGCCCAGTTGGACTAACCCGGTTAACAAATGCCAATAATTAAAATAAATAAATAAATAAATGACCTTTTACTTCCTGGATGCAAGACCCTTAGTAATGAGATGTGCCACATAGAAGGATTTTCTGACCACAGTAGCAATGTGGTGATCAAAAGAGAGGTTGCTGTCAACCTGTGTTCCCAGATCTCTTATTTACGCCTTCTGTGTTCAGTGGACTACAATCAATGTGGTAATTCATGGGAAATGGGTTTTTCCCAAAGGGGATGATGGCACATTTTTTGGCATTCAGGTTAAGCCCATGGTTCTGACACCAGTTGTTGATCTCAGTGAGGCCATTCTGTAGGATGTCAACATCACTTGGGGAGTTAATAATAGCGCCCAACTTGCAATCATCTGTGAACCTTGTCATCCAGAGTCCCTTCGTGTTGGCCTGGACTTAAGAGAAGTAGATACCAAACAGGAGAGGACTCAAGACTGAACCCTGTGGGACTCCACTCATGACCAGTTGTCAGTCTGACTTGGAGTCAGCTACTTTCACACTGTGGGTTCTACCTGTGAGCCAGTTTGCAACCCACCTAGTGATATAGGGGTTGATGCCTAGCTTAGTGAGTTTTTCTATGATTCCTGAGTGGGGAATGGTATCAAAGGCCTTGGCCAGATCAAGGTAGGCTGTATGAACCACCTTGCCTTCATCCACAGCTCTGGTGACTGACTCAAAGAAGTTAACCAAGTTGAGCAGGTGTGATCTACCCTTCAGAAAACCAAACTGTGTGGAATCCAGAGTTTGGAGATTCCCTATGTTGTTCTTCTTTTTTCGCCTTTTCCCAATTAAGGGTCGACACAGCAGAACTCCAGTCTGCTAATGATTGGCAGTAGATTTTTACGGTGCCGAGGTGACAGCTTGATGCCCAACCTTCAATGAAGGCACGCCCATTCATACATGTCTTTCAAATGCCACTCGACCACGGGGAGGACATGCAGACTCCACACAGAAGGTGCTCCAGCCAAGAATCGAGTGGGAGAACCTCTTGCTGTGAGGCGGCAATGCTACTGCTGCACCACTGCGGCTAGTTTGGAAATTCCCTATATTCTTGTTTATTAGGTCCATGATGATGCGTTCCATAGCTTTGCATATCAGACCCATCAGGTTAATGGGGTGATAGTTCCCAGGGTCTGTAGTCATGCCTCCTTTGTGGAGAGGGATGACTGTAGCAGTGCACCATTTGGTAGGGACAAAGCCTGTGGTGAGACTGTGATTGAACAGGGCACACAGGTGAGGTGCCAGTTCACTCTGTAGTTCATGTAGAACACAGCCAGGGATGTTGTCAGGTCCCATAGAAGCTGTATTCTTGGCCTTAGACAGTGCTGTTTTAACCTGTGCAGCAGTAATACTGGGTGCCTGGCAATCTACTGATATTGTGATTTGTCCTTTGGGGGAAAGGGGAAAAGTTGGCACTGAATCTGTCGACCAGTATATTGGCAATATCTGTTGGCTCGGTATTGGAGATACCATTGTGCAGTAGCTCAAAGCAAATCTAGGTATTGCCGTGGAGATTCTTTACATAACTATAGAAGGCCTTGTGGTTGGCTTTACTATCTACTGCAATTCTGTTTTCATAGCTACCGTTAGAGAATTTGATGAGGGATCTCAATTTTTTGTTGAGGCTGATAAGGGAGTTTTTCCAGTCTTGGGACTTCACCTTATTCCGCATCAGTTTCCTCCTTCTGTTGTAGAGTTTGTTTATGGCAGGGGACCACCAGATTGGCTTCCTTTTTTGGAGGAGAGCATCTTGGTTCTATTGGGTATGGTGAGATCCATGCATTTGTGTACGTGTTCATACAGTGCATTGGTGTATGATTCGGTGTTCATGCAACTATTCAGCATTTGCATGGGTGCCGTGAAGTTAGTCACCTCTGTTTTTAGGAGCCCAAAGTTAGTGCTGGAGAAGTTTTTCATGGTGGTTACCTTTATGGGGGGCTGAGGAGGTGGGAAGGATGCGGATTTCCAAGGTGATTAATATGTGGTCGGATCTAACCAGGGAGGAGCTGACTATTGGTGTAGAGCAACGGTCACCCATTTTAGTAATGACCAGGTCAAGGATGTTGCTACCTCTAGTGGAGGTAAGAACGAGCTGGTCCAGGGCATTGGAATTAATGAACTCCAGGAAACGTTGAGCAAGTGTATTGGTACATGAGTAGTTTTCCCAGTTAATGGAGGGTTAGTTGAAGTCACCTAGTATGAAAGTGTTACTTTGGACCCTAATATTCTCCAGGGTGCTTTGGAACATGGAGTGTGAGTCTTGCGACATGGTTGGGGACCTATATCAGGCTACGATCTGAATCACTGTCTTAACCAGTGTTAGCTGCACCTGAAGTATCTCTGATGCATTATGTTGGGCTACCAGTCTGGAGGTGTGCACATCCTTTATGAATATGGAAACGCCACTGCCTTTGGAGCTTTGGTCCAAGTTCTGGGGCCAAAAGGTGTGGAAAGAGTTATAGCCTGGTAGTGTAGGGGTGCTTCCTGCTGCCTTGAACCAGGTCTCTGTTACAGCACAAATGTCGATGTTCTCCATTTTAAGGAGTGCTTTGAGCTAGTGTATTTTGAGATTTAGACTTCTAGCATTGAGCAGCATGACCCTCAGATTGCTTTTGTTTGCAGCTGTTATAGTGGTAATTTGGTCTTTGGAATACAACCTAAAAAGGCACTATAGGGATGGCAAGAGCCTTGACCAGTTTCCAGAAGCCCAGGGGTGACAGATGCAGGCCATCTCTGGCAAAGCATCAAGGTCTGTCAGTCATGTCATCCCAGGCAGACAGATATTGGATACCCTTAGAATGACACCAGAAACTTAGCCAGTTGTTGAAATTAATTATTTTCTGCTTGTACTGTGTTATTATTCTGGGTGATGGTAGGATGCTGCTCAAGGCTAGGGTCATACCCACCTGGGCTACATAATCCGAGATCTCCTTCATGTCTCTTTTCATGTAGTCAAGGGAGGTATGTCTCAGGTCATTCACACCCACATGTACAATGACTGAGTCATATTTGTACCTGTTGTTGAGGGACCTGAGTGCGTATGTTATGTGGCAGATCCTGGTACCTGACAGGCAGCTGACTGTTACTTTCTCCTTATTCAACCTAGTGAGTGGGACATCAGTGTGCCTCAAGATCGAGTCAACTATGACTAGTGTGTTGGGCATGCTGTTTTGCCTTAGGGGCTTTGGTTGAGTGGCACACTATTTAGGAGAGTTATATGTCTTGTGATTAGTGTTATGTTGTGGTGGTTGAGTGCATTTCTGCCTTGGAGGTCTCGGCTGTTTGGGTAGGTTTTTATTGAGAGCCTCTGCAAAAGTGGGTGTGTGGTTTGTGTTTTTATGTGAAGGCAATGCTGGTATGTGTTCTGGAGGGCTATGTGTTCCATGTGGTGTGGTGCAAGTGTTGACCTTCTCCTCTTGACCAGCTATTCCGGTCTTGGCTGGAGAGTGCATGGCTTCCAATTTGGATATATAAGTGCATCTCTCACAAGTCTGAGTGTTGGGAGGTAAGAGGAGAGGGTTGTCATTGTACATGAGGCAGTTGCTACATTGCCTCAGGAGGCCCATGTTCACCAGGTTAATAGGAGAAAGCACAGGGAACTGACCTTTAGACATGCCTGAAGGGGTGGGCATTAATAATAAGTGCTGGATCTGTTTCCTTGTAGAACGTTTAGTGCTGGTAGTACTTTTGTGTGTTACAATAATTGCTACAAGAAGTCTGGTAAAGTGCTAGACTAATAAGCTAGTAAAAGTGCAGGAGAGGCGAGAACTAGTACATCTAAGGGAAAAATTGAAGAGCAGACTTTGGCACTGCTCAGATGCTTTCAAACAGTCCTGGATACGGCAAGTCTGTATCTGGACTAGACTAGTTCTCATGCAAAGCCCCCATTGCTGGAAGCTGGCAGGACTTAACACCTACCTGTAAAAATACACACACAAGTGCTTTTGCTCAGATCTTTGACAGGTGCCGGAAGTCATAAAACACTTGTAAACAAACTGTATTCATACAAACTTCCTCATTCATTCTTGACTTCACCATCTTTCACTCTGTAAAACACTATTCACGCAACTCCCTCATTCATTCTTGACTTCACCACCTTCCACTTTGTTAAAAACCTTCCTTCCAAAAACAAAACTTAGCACATTAAAGCCAAACCTCCCCAAAGGAAAAACTAAGTACTATCTACTTTATATCCCTAAACCTCATCCAATTCCTACTCTCCTCTCCCTTCTACTTGCAGGTGACATGCACCCCAACCGCGGCCCAGGCCTCTCCTCCACTTATGATAATATCTCCATACAATCCACTGTGCCCCACTCCTATATCCCACTAAAACACATCTTTCTTTATTCCATTAACTTGAGAAGTATAATGAACAAAACTACTGAATTCCATTCTTAGATATCTCTATACTCTCTAGACATGATAGTCCTCTCTGAAACATGGCTAAAACCCCATATTATAGATAAAGACATCCTCCTCCATGGATACAACATTTTAAGACTAGATTGAACCCAAAAAAGGAGGAGGTGATGCTATCATGTATACTGAGCACCTCACTCTAACCCCTCTTATTTTCTCCTCTCCTCCTGACTCACCTGTAGAACTTCTTGCAGCTAACTATAAAATAAATACCCACATCTCTTTAACATATCTGTAATCTACATTCCACCTGGCGACAACATCACAGTACTGGAAAGTATCCTTTCCACTCTCTGCTCTGACCTCCCCAATGAAACAATACTCATGAGAGATGTCTACATTAACTGGTTAACTCTTTCCAATGAATCCCCCTCCACCTCCATTAATTTACATGGTTTCACCCAACTAATAACTATACCTACCTATACCACTTAATATACTATTCATTCAGCTCTACTTGACTGGATTCTAGTATCACATCCCCAGAAATATCACTTCCCCGAAACCCTACCTGATATCTTCAGTGACCACTGTGCAGTCAGAGTCCTCTGTTTTACCCCACACATATGCAAACCTCATAAGATCAAAGCATGTTGTAAATTAAAAAACTTCAGCCCTAATAACTAAACAGTCAACAGCTATCAAGTGGTCCTCCTTCAGACAGCTACCCCTCGATGAAGCTGTTATGCAGTTTAATAACATATTCCTTAACATACTCAACTCCATAGTCCATATGTAATGTCAGAATAAAATCAGATGTATCCCCTTAGCTAACACACTCCACCCACTCCCTAATGGCCCAGAGGGACAAAATTTGGAAACTCTGGACCAAAACTAAACCCCCACCACCTACAACAGTATAGACATCTTTGCAACCTTACTAAGAAGTCTGTTACCAAAGACAAGAGAAATTATTACTCAAATCCCCCCGAAACACACCTATATAATCCTAAGAAATTTTGGCATACTACTAACCAAATCCTTCATCCAGGCACCCATCCACTTCCCACCCTAACTCCAGAAATATTCCCCTCCAAACAGCTACCAACATTAACTACTACTTTATAGACTCCATTAGCAAACTAACCAACCATTCAAAACCCAATACTATCCCACCCGCAAACCCTCCTATACCCTCCAACACATCCTCAGCTTTTTGCCTAAAAACTGTATCCACCAGATACATAAAATCTCTGCTTCATAAGCTTAAACCTTGATCTTCTTCAACAGATGGTCTCCCTCCACTCCTTCTCAAGATAGCTGTCACCTCCTTAGCCCTACCCATATCTTTTCTCATCAACCAATCCATTACTGAAGCCAAATTCCCAGCTATATGGAAAAAATTCTACACCCTACCCATCCATAAAGGAGGCAGCTCTACTGTACTATCCAACTTTAGGCCCATAGCAATTCTATCGGCCCTCTCTAAGATCTTGGAAAAATGTGCACACAAACAAATCCTACAATACCTCATACAAGAAAACCTAATCACCCCCACCCAACATGGCTTTCACCCTAGTGATAGTACCTCCACTGCTCTCATCTTCTTCATCAATACCATCTCACAAGCCAGAGAACAGAATAAATTAGTCTCTTGCCTCTCTCTAGACCTCACAAAAGCATTCAGCACTGTCTCTCACCCTCTCCTCTTAGATAAACTCTCTCAACTAAACCTATCCACCCCATTTATCTCCTGGTTCTCTAGTTACCTCAGTAATCATTTCCAGTCTGTTAAATGGCTATCTGCTATCTCCCCTGAACTCCCTATAAGTATGAGAGTACCCCAAGGTTCAATTTTAGGACCACTGTTATTTAATATTTTTACCAATCAACTATCTACATCTACTCCCCAGTCATCATTGGTACAATATGCTGATGACTCCACATCATCACCATAGCTGCTACCCTCCACAGGCTCCATACTACAACACAGAACTCCTTCTTGTCCATTGAAAACTGGCTCAACCAAAACCCCCTAATCTTAAACCTAAAGAAAACCAAACTCTTGATCTTTGTACCAAAAACAATGAACCATCTGAAACTATCTTTCTTTATCTCTTCCCACAATAATACACCCATCACAGTTGAAAACCATACCAAACTTCTTGGGGTCATTATTGATGACCAGTTGAAATTTGACCTACATGTACTAAGTAACATTAAAAAAACACCAAAAACTTGGACTCCTTTTTTAGAAACAAAAACTTTCTTTCTAGTAAGCCAATAAAGCCCTATCATATGTTTACTTATTACCAACCCTTTTCTATGGCTCTTAGATCCTCACCAACTTACAACCCTCACTCATTTCTAAACTAGAGTCCACTTACAACAAAGTAGCCAAATTTGCTGCTGAACTACCATACTCCTCTCATCACTGCTTAGCAGTCAGAAAACTGAACTGGTTAGACTTTCCCCATAACCTTCTCCTCTTTCAGCTTCAGATAATTCATTCTATTCTATACCAACCCACTTTCTGCCCCAATATTATCTCCATTATCTCCACCTATACCCTGGCAAGAACACTTCGGAGCTCTGAACAACATCTCCTTTCCATATACAAACCAAATATTAACATTGGCAAAAACCTTTATAGCTATTCCCCTGCTGAGAGCTGGAATAAACTTCCTCTCGACATTAGAAATATTAGTTCCAAACACCAATTCAGAAATGCAGTAAAAAATCACTTAAGCAATAAAAGACTATGTCAGTATTATCTTCCCCCTGACTGACCCATCTCCTATCTGCCAACTAGCCTCTCTCCTCTCTCCCATACCTATGTCACCCAACCTCCTTTCCAATCTATGTCTCAGTTCTTTACTCCTACATTTCCCTTTCCCCTACCTTGTGCTGTCATTCTTACTACACTTGCTAACAGAATCTTTTATACCTAACTACTTCTCTCCCACTGCTACTATTTCAGCAGAACTGATGACTAAGGATGTACATTTTTTACTTGTTTACCATATACTGACTGTACCTACTGTACTTACCTTTACTTGTATGCAATAATTAACTTGTTCTACTTTTTACTGTGCGCTATACCTGCTAATTTGTAGAGTCTAATTGCTATTCATGTTAAACTCTCATTTTTTGTTCATGACTGTTGAAACTTTGTTTAATTATTTATGTACCATGTCAACATACTTTTATGTATTAAGTGAGTATGTTATTGTGGAGTTTTTCTCCCCGGGTCTCCACTGAAAAAGGGCTCAAACCCAGCTGGGCCAACCCTGTCAACAAATGTCAGATTAATAAATAAATATATTGCATACCTCCACACTTCCAGGGTAGTGATTAGTTCACCCCAAAGACAATACAGAAAGCTTCCTAGTGCAGACTTTGTGTCTCTGGCTGCATTGAAACTTGTGAGATAGCATCCTTATGTCTTAGCCTATAAAGTGATTTAATTACAGATATATTTTAAAGTTTGCTGGACTGAGTTTAACCTTCCAGTTTCCTCTGTTAAAAGATATACATTTAAACAGTTACAATAGTGCATGCACATTTCTGTTAAATAAAAGCACTTTACAAATACCTTTTCAACACAAACATCTGTACAAATCAGTTTGATATATATATTACATGACATACAGTTGTAATACATTTGTAACACTAGCATATTTTATAAATCAGTTTGATATTCACAAATGACATATAATTATTTACAATTCAAGCTAACTGTGCTGGCAGGACCTCCTTTTGTCACAATGAGGTATACTTCAGAGGTATGGTCTCTGTTTATTTCTAGATTTGTTCCTGATTGTGTTGAGACTTGTCCCTGATTTGTTGAGAGCTATATTGGAAAGGCTCACCCAGACTCTGGTACACTTTGCTTTGAGGGAAAGGTTGGTTTGCTTTTTAATTGTTGTATTTTGTATTAGTTTATTGCCTTTTTATATTTTGAGTGCTGTGATTTGTTTTCTTTACCTTGTGTTTTGCTTGTGTTCTGCTTTTAATTGCATATTAAAACTTCAAAAGACCCCACAGCTCTGTCTCTTGTGAGTCAGGTAGAAATTAGAACACATCAATTAAGGACTCATACATAAGACAGAAAAGGTCACTTAAGGTTAATCATTTGTGAACTGAAGGGGTGGAGCTAGGAACTAAACCTTCTATTTAAGGGGTAAAATAAAACATTTCAGAGATTTATTGGAAAGGCTCACCCAGACTCTGCTACACTTTGCTGTGAGGGAAAGGTTGGTTTGCTTTTTATTTGTTGTATTTTGTATTAGTTTATTGCCTTTTTATATTCTGAGTGATGTGATTTGTTTTCTTTACCTTGTGTTTTGCGTGTGTTCTACTTTTAACTGCATATTAAAACTTCAAAAGACCCCACAGCTCTGTCTCTTGTGAGTCAGGCAGAAATTAGAACTGATCAATTAAGGACTCATACATAAGATAGAAGAGGTCTTTTAAGGTTAATCATTTGTGAACTGAGGGGGTGGAGCTAGGAAGTAAACCTTCTATTTAAGGGGTAAAATAAAACATTTCAGAGCTTTATTGGAAAGGCTCACCCAGACTCTGCTACACTTTGCTGTGAGGGAAAGGTTGGTTTGCTTTTTATTTGTTGTATTTTGTATTAGTTTATTGCCATTTTATATTTTGAGTGCTGTGATTTGTTTTCTTTACCTTGTGTTTTGCTTGTGTTCTGCTTTTAACTGCATATTAAAACTTCAAAAGACCCCACAGCTCTGTCTCTTGTGAGTCAGGCAGAAATGTTTCCCCACCTCCCCACCATGTCACTGTCATGTTCTTAAATAACATTGTCTTTCTAGTTGCCTGCCTCTTATGTTAATTTGACCATATATCTCATTTCCTCTCTGCTTTCACTGGCTTGTGTGAGTAAGCACAAAATTATCATTTTGTGAAATCACTCCCCTTCAACTATTTAAATTTATTGGCCATTCTACTGTATTCCATAGTACCAGAATACAAAAGTGATCACATCCTTTCAATCTATCTTGCTGTTTTAAAAATAGTGACTCTCCACTAAAACGTAACTTTTTAGACAGGTAAAACTTAAGTTACCTACTTTCACATCTAACTTCTCCAGTGCACACTGCAGTGTTTAGGATAAACCTTTTTTTCATCTTACCTTTAAGCATACCTGTGACTAGCACTTGCTCTAATACCTGCTGGAAAGCACTAGGAAGCCTTAAACTGATACAAGCACTCAACTCTCCTAATTAATAAGGAGAAATTAATCATAGGCACTAAACAGCTTATAATTGCAAAGTACCTTGCTAAGGGAAGGGAAGCCACGGTGGTACAGTGGTTGCTTTGTTGCCTCACAGCAAGAGGTTCTCCTGTTTGATTCTCAGCTAGTGTGTGGGGAGTGCCTTCTGTGTGGAGTCTGCATGTCCTCCCCACGGTCGCGTGGCCTCCGAAAGACATGCGTGAATGGGCGTGCCTTCGCTGAAGGTTGGGTGTTGGGCTGGCAACTTGGCACCATAAAAATCTATTGCCAATCATTAGGGAACTGGAGTTCTACTGTGGCGACCCCTTACCAGGAAAAGCCGAAAGGACAAAGCTTGCTAAGGGAAGGGAAAACAGCTCCTGTATATTTAAAAAAAACACCAAACCAGGCATGTCCAAGGGTATGCTTCCAGTGATTTCTCCTGTCCACCTGGTGAATCTGGGCATACTGGGGCAATGCAGCAATTGCCTCATGTACACAGACAACCCTCTCCTCCTACCACCCAACACTACAAACTGTGAGAGATGCACTTACATAGCCAAACTGGAAGCAGAGCTCTGTCCACACAAGATTGTGCCAGACAGTCAAGAGGAGAAGGTTAACACTCACACTACACCTCAAGCAACACATAGCCCTTCTAAACTCACACCACCAACACCCACACATGGCAACATTAAATCCACATATGCAGAGGCCCTTAACTGTAACCTGTCCACGAAACAAGGACCTCTGAAGCTGAAATGCAAACAAATACCATTCACAACCAAAGTGTCACATAGCTCACAACACCAGTGTGCCACCCAGCAACAGCCAATAAGGCAATACAATGTGCCTAACACTTTAGTCATAGGTGACTCCATAGTCAGGCACACTGATGTCCCACTCACCAGGCTGAACAAGGAGAAAATTACAGTGAGCTGCCTGTTGGGTGCCAGGATCCGCCACATAATTCATACACTCAAGTCACTCCACAACAAGTACAAATATGACTCTGTCATTGTCCATGTTGGAGTGAATGACTTGAGATGTAATTCCCTGGACTACATGAAAAGAGACATGGAAGAGCTCTCGGATCATGTGGCCCAGGCAGGTATGACCCTAGCCCTGAGTAGCATCCTGCCTTTGCCCAGAATGATACCACAATATAAAGACAAAATGATTGACTTCAACAATTGGCTAAGCTTCTGGTGTCATTCAAAGGGGATCCAGTATCTGTCTACTTGGGATGACATGATCAACAGACCACGATGCTTTGCCAGAGGTGGTCTGCACCTGTCACACCTGGGATTCAGGTAACTGGCAAAGGCTCTTGCCACCCCTATAGTGCCTTTTTTAGGCAAAGTTCAAAGGACAAAACCACCACTGTAACAGGTACAAGCATGCACAATCTGAAGGTAATGCTACTCAATGCTAGAAGTCTAAACCTCAAAATGCACTCTCTCAAGGCACTCCTAAAAATGGAGAACATTGATATCTGTGCAGTAACTGAGATCTGGTTCAAGGCTCCAGAGAGCACCCCTGCAATACCAGGCTACAACTCTTACCATACTTTTCGTCCACCAAACCAGGATCGAAACACTAAAGGTGGAGGAGGGTCCATATTCACCAAGGATATTTACACCACCAGGTTAGTTACCCAACACAATGTGTCTGAAATTCTGCAGGTGCAACTAACACTAGGTAAGACTGCAATCCAAATTGTAGCTTGCTACAGATCCCCTACCATGTCCCAAGATTCTCACTACACCTTTCTAAACATACTGGAAAATAGTAATATACAACCAAACATCCTAATACTGGGTGATTTCAACTACCCTGCCATTAACTGGGAAAACTACTCATGTACCAACACCTTTGCCCAACGGTTCTTGGAATTCATAAATTCCAATGCCCTGGATCAACTAATCCATAGTCCCACCAGGGGCCCCAGTATTCTAGACCTGGTCATTACTAACATGGGAAATCGATGCTTCACACCTATGGTCACCCCCTCATTGGTCAGATCGACCATAAGCTAATCACCCTTAACATGCACATCCCACCCCCACCCCCAGTAAGGAAACCTCCATAAAAAAATTCTCCAAAGCCAACTTCATGCCACTCAAGTCAGAAGTTACAAACTTTATGACATCCATGCAGACGGGAACTGAAAGTTTGACTGCTGATTCATACATTAAGGCACTGTACGAGCACATCCACTCATGCATGAATCGTGCCATCCCAAATAGAACCAAGATGCTTTCCTCCAAAAAAAGGAAGCCAATCTGGTGGTCACCTGCCATAAACAAACTTTACAACAAAAGGAAGAAACTGTTGCAGAAAAGAGGAAAATCCCAGGATGCAAAAAACTCCCTTACCAGCCTCAGTAAGAAGCTGAGATCCCTCATAAAATCCTCCAAAGCTAGTTACGAAAATAAAATTGCCAAAGATTCCAAAGACAACCACAAGGCATTCTATAACTATGTCAAAAATCTAAATGACAATGCTCAGATCTGCTCTGAGCTACAATAGAATGGCATTAAATATACTGATCCCAAGGATATTGCCTATATCCTGGCAGATCGTTTCAGTGCCAACTTCACCCCCCTCTCACCCCCTAAATGGCCCATCTCAATACCGGAAGATTGCCAAATTCTGGTAATAACAGCCACACAGGTAAAAAATGCACTCTCTAAAGCTAAGAATACAGCATCCATGGGACCAGATGACATCCTGGGCTGCGTACTACATGAACTACAAAATTAACTGGCACCTCACCTAAGTGTCAGGTTTAATCATACCCTCACCTCAGGCTTCATGCCAAGTGAGTGGCGCACAGCTACAGTTATTCCACTCCACAAGGGGGGATCCACCTTGGATCCCAGGAACTACTGCCCCATCAGTCTGACGAGCCTGATCTGCAAGGCCATGGAACGTATTATCATGGAACTTATAAACAAAGACATTGGCAACCTTAAAACACTGGACCCCACCCAGTTTGGGTTCATGAAGGGCCGATCTTATCTCATGAACCTGATTGACTTCTTCGAATCAGTCTCCAGAGCCGTGGACGAGAGTAAGGCAGTCCACACAGCTTATCTGGGCCTCGCCAAGGCCTTTGACACCATCCCCCACTCTGGAATCATAGATAAACTTACTAAGCTGGGCATTAATCCCTACGTCACTCGATGGGTTGCCAACTGGCTTACTGACAGAACCCACACTGTAAAAGTAGCTGACTTCAAATCCAGCTCCACACAAGTGATAAGTGGAGTACCTCAGGGTTCAGTCCTGGGACCTCTCTTGTTTGGCATCTACTTCTCTGAAGTACAGGCCAACACTAAGGGACTCTGGCTAACAATGTTCGCAGATGACTGCAAACTGGGAGCCATTATTGAATCCCCAAATGATGTCAATACTCTATAAAAGGGCCTTATAGAGACAGATGGTGCCAGAGCCAAGGGCTCAAGCTCAATGCCAAGAAATGTATAGTTATCCCCTTTGGGAAAAACATATACCCATGAATTACCACATAGGTGGCAGTACACTAAACTCTGAAAGTGTGATAAAAGACTTAGGGACACAGGTGGACAGTGGTCTCACCTTCAATAACCACATCGCCACAACAGTCAGGAAATCCTTCTATGTGACACACCTCATCACTAAGGGCTTTTCATCCAGAAAAAAGAAGGTCATTGTCCCACTGTACTCAACCCTCATTAGACCCATTATAGAATACAATGCCCCATTTGGTATGTACCTCTCAAGATATCTGCAACAACTGGAAAGGCCACAGAAATACCTCACTAAAAGAATCACAGGCCTAAAGCAGATGCTCTATGCGGACTGCCTTAAAAAACTCCAGCTATACTCTGTCGCATATCATCTACTCCAAGACGATCTCTGCTTAACATACAAGGCCATGTCAAACCCAGAGCTGTTGGACATATTACACTTAAAGAAATCCCAATCCCTCAGAGCCACACGCTTCAGGCATCTAAACCTTGTCATCACAATAAACAAAACATGCTGAAGGGATAGGTTCCTGATCCAGAGACTCCCCAGACTCTGGAACAGACTGCCCATACATGTCAAGCAGAGCAGCTCTTTGGCCCTCTTCAAAAGGAACCTTGATGATTGGATGGGAGAAAGGAAATTCACCCCAGGGATCACGTCAGTTGCCCTGCTAGACAGGGGTCCAGGATGTAAATAGTGTGGGATGAAATAGCCAGGGAATTGTTATGGCTAGGCTTCTATAGGCCCTAGGGCCAATAGCCTAGTACCAACCTATGAACCTATGAACCTATGTGGTGCTAAGGCTGTCTGCCATCAGACCAGAAACTGCAACTTGGATTGAAGTATCTTAATTTTACTTATAAATCTGATTTTGTATTATAGTTAATTACTAGCTTCTCAGAATAAAATACCACTTTTAATATATATTTGTGCCTTTTAGTTAAATTAAGTTTAATACACTAATAATCTAAAACATGTTCAGTAGCTGGACTTGTACATGATGTCCAGAACCATTACAAAAATTAAGCTGAAGTGTTTATGTTATTTCCAGTTACATCTAGACACTTATTTGCTTAATTGTTCTAATGTAAAATCACGATAGTGTTTTGAAAAAGAACACTCATCCAGCTATCTACTTAACTGAATAAACTTCCTGAAACTTCAACAAGGCATCTTTATTCTTCCCACAGGAAAGGCATCATAAATAATCTCCTCGATCTACTAGCTAAAGTGACTTTATCTGGACTAATCCTTTGAATTCTATAGTTTGTGGGAAGGAGAGAGAAGAGCTTAACTGGGAGTCAGGAAGGTTTGATAATCGTCAAGCATGCCAGCAAAAGTACCTAGGGCAAAATAGCCACATCCCGGTGCAATGCAGAATTCAGAAATGTCTGTTTACATTTCTACATATTTACCTACTCTACTATGGATCTGAAATAATCCAGGTATGTAGTAGATACATCTACCACTGTTTATCTGGAAGTCTCCAGGTATGTAGTACAGATGCATAAAAAGTCTCATACTATATTAATGCAATTCACCAATATGTGAATAGCATATTGGTGAATTGCATTAATATAGTATGAGACTTTTTATGCATCTGTACTACATACCTGGAGACTTCCAGATAAACAGTGGTGGATGTATCTACTACATACCTAGATTATTTCAGATCCATAGTAGAGTAGGTAAATATGTAGAAATGCAAACAGACATTTCTGTATGCCAATATGTGAATAGCAGAACCGCGGTGGTGGTGTTGCGGTAGCGTTGTCGCCTCACAATAAGACATTGTCCTGTTCGATTCTCAGCTAAAGCGTCTTCTGTGTGAAAACATGCATGAATGGGCGTACCTTCGTTGAAGGTTGTAAGTCAGGGCTGGCAACTCGGTACATAAAAATCTACTGCCAATCATTAGCGGACTGGAGTTCCACTGTGGCAACCCCTAACCGGGAAAAGCCGAAAGATACAAAAACAACAACAACCAATATGTGAATAGCAGAGAACAGTCTAGAAGTATAGTAGAAAGATATGGGGCTACAAGTGTAGACTATGTGCAGCTAAAAAGAGTCCTGATGTTTGCAATCTCCCTGTTACAGATTTGTCTTTGCTTAACACATAATTGCTGAGCAATAACATAATTGCAAAAAAATACAAACTACTTTAACTTGGATATATGTATATACATTATCTATCTATATATAGCACTGCAAACTTGCTGAAAAACAGCATATTGAAAGTTGTAAGACTGAATGCAGAATGTTGAAATGTCAAAATCTTGAAATATATACCCTACATTTACACTTGCCCCCACCGTAGGTTCCATGCTAATGCTCATTCTGAGTTTCAGTGACATTGGTTACTGGTTGTATACTGGTGTATCATGCATATGCATGTATGCTGTTAATATTTTGAGTTCAATGTTGTAAAATTTCAGGGACTTCCAAGATGGCTGAGTAACAGTTTAATTCTAGCTCTCTCAGTGTGAAAACAAAAACTAAGCAGAGAAAGCCAGTGAGCTTAGATTTCTGGGTACATTTCAGTAACTGGCTAATAAGTGCACTGCCTGGATGCCAGCAAAAGGGAAATACAGAAGACCAGAAGGAAAATCAGCTACAAAAGGCAATGAAAAAACACTCCCCAGGATTCAATAAAATCCATGTAGGCTCCGTGTAGAGCCTAGACAGAATGTACCCTTGTACATGGACATGATTCCCCCTCGGCAGCACACCATGCATATTATTCATGGTACTCTGCCAAGGGAGCTCATAGTAACACAGATATTGAATCTGTGTAGGCAGTAGTGTAGAGGCTGTCCCATGGTTGTGGATTGTTGAGGGAATACCTGGAACTTGGACAGATGTTATGTACAGGATAGGAGTCCCTTTAATGTACCCTGCTAATGTAGAAATATGTTTGAGTTGTAACAGTTTTTTTTTTTTTTTTTTTTTTTACTTTTAGTTATTTATTTTTATGCCTGTCTAAGGGCACAGCGAGGAGCTCAGCAGTACCGAAATGCACTTACTCAGTCACAGCATGACACCTGCCAGACATCTAAATATAGAAACCGGATGTAATTAATTAGTTATAGTTGTCTACATTTTTTTTTTAATTTTTGTGTTTTTTTTTTTTTTGAATGGCCATATGCATGGTGCAGTACTTAGCAATTCTAAAGGGTAGCTTAGAAGTATATGTGAAGAATACGTTTTTCTCACTATCCAAGTAGCTAAATAGGCAGAGTCATGGCCTAAAGTGCAGTAGGTCCCGAGTTTGAGTCCCCAGCAGTCATACATTTTTTACATTTAGTGCGGTGGAAATCTGTGAAGTGACCTAAAGGGTAGTTTAATTTAAAAACTAAATTGATACATTTGGAAAAGCTGTGCTGTGCTTAGGCCATCATGAGACAGGTTAGTTTTACCCCACTGATAATGTGTTGTTGCGAAAGTAATCCTGCTCAGTACAAGAGGAACTGCAGGTTCAGACATTTGGTGTATGTGCTTGGCTGAGGAGCCAATGGTGTGAAGCTACCATCTGTGGGATTATGACTGAACACTTCTAAGTCAGAATCCCACCTAAACGTAACAATACTGTGGTGCCACAGATCTCCATTGGCCAGGGATAGCCATCCACAAGTTTGGCGAAGAGTGCCGCTCGTCACTGGGTCGGAGTGCGGATGGAAGGGGGGTGCCTCTTTCCAGCAGTGCACCGCACGTTCATGGGGAACCGAGTGCTTAAACATGGTCAACAGCTATTCCTGTTTGCGCGTTGCTAAGCTTCACTAAAACACAGTTGTGTGAGTTTACATGATGCTCAGCTCTGCTAAGCCAATAGGGGGGAATTCTGCATTCATTGGAGTCTTATTAACCTGTTGATATGCCTGGTGGTGTTGGTGAGCTTTTTGGCACAGAGGTGGGGTGTGCAGGAGTCCAGAGTGTTTGTTTGACTCCTGGTCCAGAACTACGAACCCTGGCTGTTGCATGGTGATTACCAGGGCTCAGCATGTAAAGCTGAAGCCTGGGATCAGTTGTCCAGGGTGCTTAACAGTGCTACTGGTATCTCTCACACTGGTGAGCAGTGTCATCACCACTGTGATGACGTGAAGTGAAGGAAGAGGGGAACCTTGGACACCTGGGTCCAAGATGCGAGGGCTGGGCATGACCCACACATATGTATGTTTTTTAGTACTTTACTAAATTATAAGCAGAATCTGTGCAAAACTGGTATGCATAATGTGTGCTTGTCTTCCAACAGCTGCAGTTGAATGGGGCTTGAATGTACAGTCTCACACCGGGCACCTGGCCAGGATGCACTGTGAGTGTGGTAAGTATGGATATTTTCTGATAACTGTAGTGCAATAAAGAATAAACAATACCAATAGCAATAAGCAATAAGGTGTAAAGCAGGATTATGGTTTAATAACTAATGTGTGCAAATAACTGCAGTAGGGCTGTATTCACTGCATGTGTGTTCTAATGTCACTGCAGTCAACTGTAAAACTGAAATAAATAAAGAATGCAAAAGTAATTGCTTGATAAATTTATTGCACATGTACTCCACAACCCACAGTATGGCTCAGGGCTGTCTTCAGGCCACTTTCAGTCAAATAATACTCTGTATTCCTCCCACTCCAGGAACAAAGTATATGGGTAAGGTAGCCCACATTCTGACCAGATATCGTGTATACTTCACAGATTCTAAGGAGCAATAACAATAAAGTGAAAAGCAGGATTGTGGTTTGATAAGTAATGTGTTCAAATAAGTGCAGTAGGGCTGTATTCATTGCACATCTGTTCTAATGTCACTACAGTCAATTGTTACGTTATGTGCACATGTCCCCTGGAATCACAGCTTTTGGGTTCTACTCCCTTGCCTGACAACTAAGACATGACAGCTGTGTCGTCTACTTAATGTACACAAACATACCTCTCAACTGTCATGATTTTTCATAATATAATGACAACTGCCCAATCTGTCTGGTCTGATATTAGCAGATAAATGATTACCTGGAATGCAATGTAATTGCAAATCCGTTTACAGAACACCTTGGTAGTTATGTACGTGCACATTATGTGAAACATTTCCATGCAGTTGTGTACCTGCATTTGTTAGTGCTTGGCCCATACTGTCCCATGCTAACAGCTTGAAAGTTATGTATGTGCTACATCATCTATTAGAAGAATTTGAGTCAGTGTACTCATAACCAACACTGCACACCTGTAGAAGTATGTATTAGTAGTCTGTGTATTAATATCATCTGTGACTTCACTAATGGTATGTTTTTCTCTCTCTCTCTCCACCCCTTATCTTCTTTAATTTATTAATGTTATTTATTATAATTTAATATTAATATATTCTGTTAAACTAACTGTAATGTTGGCCTTATGGGTTATTTCATACTGGTTTGCTGTTAACATACTTACTGTTATGTTATTTATTGTTGTGTTCCACATAATATACCTTAATATATATTTGGACTAACCAGTATTATGTTCCATTACATTAATACTAACATTGGTTTGGTTATTCCTAACCTTAACTTATTGTTAACCTTAACTTTGTTATAACTACTTTACTACAGTGCGACAAGGTAGGCCAGTTCCCAGTGGTCCACCTACCTTTGGTCCTCCGGCCATGGCACCGGGGCAGAGCACGTCTGGGACACAGCCTGGTGGTGCCCTCTCTGCTGCTCCTGCACTACCTGTGGCATCGGCTAGTTCCACCCACAGGCTGGGCCCCCCTCTGGGAGTGGTGGTGCAGGGGCTGTTGTCACCCATGACGAACTACCAGGATAGTGTTCTGTAGTTTTGGATGCCACCTGCACAGGATGGAGGGCATGCTCACCACCCTGGTGGGGCAGCCTCACCCTGGAACCCAGCCTCCACCACTGCCACTCCAGGGGCAGTGAAGGAGCAGTGCCAACAGTCCCATGGGTGGGGGACTTGAGTCATGCTGCTACCTTGTGGAGGCATCTGAGACTGGGATTCCACAACACCCTCCCCATACAAAGTGTCCACTCCCTCTTGTGTCACACACCACCCCTGTCTGCTGTCTTGCTTGTCTGTAAAGGCTTCCTCACCTTCCCAACTTACCCCCCCCACATGTACTTATGTCCCTTCCCCAACCTTCCACTCTCACCTTAAAAAAATATCGTCATCCCATACATAACTCTCCATTTTGAACACGTCTCCACCAGACACACGTAATTTGGACCAATTGGCTTGACAACGCAGTTATGTTGTCCTTACCCCTCTCTGGAGGTAACAGTTAAAATTCATCTACAAATTCTGTCATAGTGCACAGTTCTTGCTGTACAAGAAATGGATAGCTGTGGTTCTTTCCTATGCCCTTTCTGCACATACCTACCTGCCTTTCACTATGTTTTTGCCCTGCTTGCACCCCATTTCACAACTGTCAGATCTCTGCATTTTCTTTTCTTTAAAGTTTTTTATGTGATGCTGCGTGATGCGCAGCGTCATGGTGTCGCCCAGCTCAACTAAATAAAGCTATATTGATATACGTGTTTTAAATGATAATAAACAGTTACAAAATAAACACCTGTCCCCTATTTTGAATCCAAGACCATTGCACCTGCAGATCACAACATTAACCTGCCACACCACACAGCTGTTAATTAAAACAAGTGGTTTAAGCAAAACATAGTAATTGCAAGTTGCCATCATTAAGCGTGTTTAAGCAGAGCTGCACATTGTACTGCGTCATGCAAACTTGCTGAAAGAGTAATGGAAAAACTGGGAGTGTAATTTGGAGTCTGGTACAGGACTACACCACTAGAAAGCCAGACACAGACTAATGGATGCAAGTGAGCTCTCTAATAGTATTTAAATGGGCACTTTTATCAGCAACATGTACAAGTACACCTGCTAAAACATTAATGGCAAAATACATATTCATCTGGGACTCTGGTGGAGAAATACATCCCTATAAAGCCAGGCAGATAGTAATGGATGTAATGGAGGTATGTCATAGCCTGTATGTGTGCACTTATACCTTCACAAATACACATGCTCTTACAGTGATTCAGTAGCTCAGTCTGTTAAATGCTTTGCGAGCAGTAAGTTTTGCACACATGATCCTGGGTTCATTGAATGACTGAGTCACATACCTCTCAACTGTCCAGATTTTCACAGAATGTCCAGGTTTTTTACTCATATTTTTGGTCTGTTCCTCATAAAATTTGTGATTTTCTGTCAAATCACTGGGTTGATCTCAGAACTGAAGTCACTAAGTAATGATATACGTTTGTGTTTCAGACTTCATATCCTTCAGAACAATACATGCTAAGACAAATCCTCTTATTCTAGCAACTTTCTAAGTTTCTGAGAGCAATATTTAAAATTTGTCCCTATTTTGGGGGATTTGTTCCCCCATTCTGTCAAGGTTTGTCCACACAATGCATTTCAAATGCAATGTCTGCTTTTCAGTGATGGAAGCCACAGGCCTTCAGATAGGAACACACTTGACATATCCCTATAGCAATACTATAAATGCATAAAGTGTAAGGTCATGCATTAACATGCATTCACAGAGAATTTTAATTTAGGTAATGCAAACGAGGCCAACTAATATCACAGTGCAGCACACAATCATCTCATAGTGATTTTACAGATTAGATTATTATTATTATTTTTTTTTTTGGAACAGCGATTTTTTTCCCTTGGAAAAAAAATCGCTGTTCTAAGCATTCGAGTTTGTAAGTTTTCACTTACAAGGGGTCGATAAATCATCATTTGCTCTTCTAAGCATTCAATGATTTAATATAGACCCTTCTCAGCCACTGAGGAATTCCTGGCAAACCTAAGAACACATGAAAGCTCCCAGGCATCCATCACACTATATATTGTGGATGTGGATGCCACAGTTTCCATGCCAGAGGAGTGTCCAGGTAGGCTTAGTTTGATCAGCATTGGAATAGTGTAGCATTCAGTGTGTCAGGGTGTACATACATTTATGTGGGTGTCAGGTGTTTGTTTTTGGGGGCAGGAGGAGTTTAACTGCAGTTTGAATCTCATGCTCAGATTTTGACCAATATAGCAATTAAAAAGTATATGGGTGTATTACCCTGTTATAGTGCAACATGTAGAAGTGTTTACATTATCTCTCCCTCAACTTTTCACAGGTCTATCAGGAATCGAACAAGGCTGTGGTCCTGCTCCTGGTAAGCACAATACTGTTTTGTTACTGTAATATATTCCTAAAGTGTCATCGTAGGCCTGCTGGTTGGATTGCTGTACTGTCGGCATGTCTGGCAACTGCACAGATGTTTTCTGACTGCACACACTTTAGAGTCAAACCTATGCCTTGGAGATGTGACTACACTGATAGATGTGACAGTATTGTCAAGACATTACAGATTGCCATATGTGTCAACTGTGCAGAGTCTTCACAAATGTCAACAGTGTACCTCATTGTTGCTGATGAGATTGCTGTGTAAAGAGCTTTTATTTACAAGTACCTACAGATGTTTGTGGGAAAAGTAATGTCCTTATGTCCTACTATATGAGGTTGGGGGTTAAACAGGTCTGTAATAGTGACTACAGTGTATACAGCTTTACATAAATTGCAACATAGTACTGTAGAGCATAATAGTGCAGGTGTTAATGTATTGCTTTTCTCCTTTCTTATCACAGGTGACCAGAAAGGTTAGTCTTTGTCCCCTACACAACCTGATGTCATTGTTTCTTCAGACTCTGATAATGATGGTGGCCAAGGTGAGGCACAGGTTGGGGTTTCAGGGGATGAATCTGTCCTAGAGGTTTACATCCCCCTTCTGCCCTCATTATCACTGCACACAGTCAATATGCCTACAAATACCCAGTCCCCGGAAGCCACAGATATTGGACAGTCAGAGGGTGGGGACATTGAACAGGAAAGTGTGGCAACTATTGCTCCAGTGAGTGTCGACACTGGCCATAGCCAGAGACCTGGTGAGGTTCTACATAGCCAGATTGATAGGGGTGCTCGTAGGGGTCCAGCTGTCCCTCCACAACCTGTCGTAGGTGTCTCATCACTGGTCACTCGGGGTATGTTTTGGGTCATCATGGAGGCACAGGCATGTTCCGAAAGGAACTCCAGATGAATGCTCAGGGTTATGCATGCAGCACAGTCTGGCATCCATGACTGCCTCCACCGCATTGCTGATACCCTGGATCATACCTCTTAACCTGGAAACATCTAAAATCTGGACAAAGGCCCATGACAAATAGGTACAAATCTGTATACTGATTAACATAACATTTGCATACATAATTATGTAACCTCACCCACTCCAATAGAATTGTAGGATACCAACTTTCAAATGCAAACTGAAGAAGAGACAACCAAAATATGGCCCCAGAGTCCCCCCTACAGCCATTCCAATGTCCCATTACTTGACTATTCCGCCCCATTTACCATAAACACTATAATGTGCATACTGCTTTATTTCTACAATGATTATTAGGATTTTATTTTACATTTTATAGCACAAACACTAACAGACATCTGCTAAACAAAGCAATACAGTTTCAGAATGAAAACAGACTTAGCATTAAAACTTCTCTGCCTTTGAAACTCACATTCATTGAAACAGAATTGAAACCCACATCTAAAAAAAATGCATCTGGCCAGTGATGAATAAAGATTACCTTTGGGCTGTTTTCACATCTTAGGCCTCTTGCACATGAAAGACATGGCTCATGTTGATGCTGATTCTCATTTTCTTCAGCCCCCAAATGCTACAGTCAATCTACGGATTCTAATTCCAAACATTTGTCCTCCATTTCAAGTCTCTTTAATTCCAGATGGAGTTTTAAGTCCTCTGAGGAAAAGGTGAACTGTCCTGTTTCTTAGGGCTGCAAATTCCTATCACCAGACTGGTTATCCTCCTGGTTGCTGTTCTGAGCTGTGACTAAGGCTGAAATCATTTACTGTTTACTCAGGTTGGCATTCACTAGTCCTCTGGCTTCACTCACGTTGGCCAACTGGTTCTTTGTCAGCTTGCAATATTCCTTTGCTGACATCTTTGCATGTTTTCCCTGACTAAACTAAACTAAAATAAATAAATAAAAATATAAATAAATGATAAAACTGTTGTGAAATGAAATTTCTGAATGCTTACCTTGTGGCTGGTGAGAGAACACACCTTTAGTGACAACTGCCTTCAGGCTACAAAAGTTCAGTTAATATCCCACCAGTGCTCACCAATATTACGTGAGACAGAAGTCTTGGAACTTGTCATTGAAGGATCCCTCACCTACTTCATTTTGCCTTGCTCTATTAAGTAAATAGGAACAGTAATTCTCTAGATCAATGAGGAAAACATAGTGAGAATAGTTAAGTATTGTTTTTCTGTAACTGTATGAATCTTTCCAGCTGTATTATTTTTAATATTTCCTGTGATTGAAAGTCTGGTGTTTACTGTAAATAGATATTTCTTATTTTCATGTTCTTTTATTATTTACTATTAATTATATTTGAACTTTCCATTGTGGCTGGTCCTTTAGAGAATGTTTTAACCTTTGAGAATACTTATATCTATTGGTGACAATAGGTATTGAGCATTTATAATTAAATGCAAGGTTGTCTGTGTAATTAAATCCAACTTATTTCTTTAGTAGAGTAGTTAGTTCTATTGTGCTTTCATTGCTATATCATCATGTATGCTAATTTTTAATCTAAGGTATTCCACATGCAAGACATAGTTGATAACATGTCTTTCTAGAACATACTACATTCCTTTTGATACAATTAGCCTGGAAAAATAGTAGCACCACCCATACCACAAGGATCCATTTTCAGCTATAGACAAGTTACTTATTAAATAAAATTAGCAAAAGTAGAACAAACAAAAATTAAATTCAAGGTTAATAAATAACTATTAACTAATCAGGCTTAGTAAACAACTATAACTAACAGTATCTTCAAGAAATAAAAATTAAAAAAGATATGTTTTGTATAATTCAGTTCACCATTCTGACCTGGTTAATTGCCCTTCATTATAGCAAATATATGCCAAATTGATGAAGGAATAAACAAACGGATGTAATCTGTTTATTTTATTTATTTATTTATTCATTTTTATTTTTTATTTTTTATTTTTACATTTGTTTACCGGGAAGGTCCAGCTGGACATGTGCCCTTTTTCAGTGGAGGCCCGGGGAGAAAAGCTCCAAGTAATACATTAGCATAAAAACAAATGAACAAACCAGACAAGTATTATATGTGCATTATATCAACAAAACATTTGGTGATATTACAGCTGTAAAAAAAGCTGCACAGGTATCGTTTGCAGTACATACAATGAATTTGTTAATATTTGTTATCATGGAGGTACAGTTAGCTAATATTAGTTTAGAGAAAGTCATATTCAGACATGCAGAGGGATTAGAAAGTGTGTTAGTATTTAGGGAGTGGCCTATCCTGGGGGAATGCAGGGGCAGAGCCAGGAGTTTGCTAGGTGATTTTTCAGGAATGATTTGAATTGTTTTGATGAGGGAATGGAAATTAGAGTAGTAGGTAGGGTGTTCCACAGGTGGGAAGTATAGTTGGAGAAAAGGCCTTCTCCAACTGAGTTTTTTGCTCTAGTAACTTGTAGTAGATGTTTATTGTCTGGGCAGAGGGATCTAGGAGCAGATTATGGCTGGATTAGATCTCTGAGGGCTGGGGTTTGTTAGGGTGGTGTAGAATGTGATGGGCTAGGTTTAACTGGTTAAAGTGTAGGAGTTGTGGGAGTTCAAGCCAACCAAGCTGTTTGAGGAATTGGCAGTGATGTGATCTATATGGTGATTTAGTGGCAAATTTGGCTATTTTATTGTAGCAGGCTTCAAGTTTATTAAGGTCTGATTTACGAAGGTTGATTAGGATAGGGGATGCATATAGAAGTGTAGATAGTAGGTGGGTCCTGACCATGGTGATTCTTGTAGTACTTGTTAGAAACTGGGGCATTTCTGTATAGGAGGCTGAGCTTCTTGTGGACTTTTTTGATGGTTTGATCTATATGTAGGTCAAATTTTAGTTTGTTGTCAATTACTACCCCAATTAGTTTGGTATGGCAGTTGGAGTTATAATGGTTTTGTTTTTAGAGTAAATGTTGAAGGTTGTGGGGATGCAATCCAAGTGATACAGAAGAGTAAGAGGTTAGTTTTGTTGGGGTTTAGTATCAGCTGGGAGTTGGTTAGCCAGGTTTCCACTGATAAGAAGGCATCTTGGGTAATGATTTAGAGGATTATAAGGGAGGGGGCTGCGCAGGTCAGGGTTGAGTAATCAGCATATTGAATTATGGTGGCATGGGGGGGTTGCAGAGTGTAGCTGGTTGGTAAAGAGTGAGAATAGGAGGGGTCCAAGGTTGGAGCCTTGAAGGACCCCTATAGTGACTGGGAGAAGGTGTGAGAGGGATTTTTGCCAATGGACGGCTTGTTGCCTATCTGCTAGGTAGCTCTGGAACCAGTTAATAGTTGTGATATTAATGTTGAGGGAGGAAAGGACATTAATGAGTCTGTTATGGTTGACCATGTCAAAGGCTTTTGACAGGTCAAGAAATAAGGCTGATACAAATTGGGAGTTGTTTCTATATTGGTTAAATTTGTTGGTAAAGGTCAGTAGGGCAGTTGTACTTTGATCAGGACGAAAACCATGCTGAGTACTCGATAGTAGGTTTTGTGAGGTAAGGCATTTCATGAGCTGTGAGTGTACTATTCTTTCTAGGATCTTGGATAAGGGTGAAAGAATGGCAATGGGGTGGTAGTAAGTTTGTATGAGGTGCTGCCTTTGTGAAGGGGTAGTATGTGTGATATTTTCCAGATAGAGGGCACATGTGCTTCGGTTATTGATCTGTTTATGAGTATGGCTATAGGATAGGAGATGGATTCTGCTGCAATTTTAAGATAATCTGTAGGAAGGTTGTTGGCAGCTAATGTTGTAGGTTTGAGTTTTTTCAGAAGTTTTTTGGTGTAGTTGGTGGATACAGGATGTAATTTGAATTGGGTGGAGGTATCTTGTGAGGGTGTACTATAGACTGATTCTGGGGGGTATTGGTCTTTGGTTGATTGTTGGCTAGAGTTTGAATGGATTCTGTGAAGAGGGTATTGAGTTGGGTAGCTATGCTTTCATTCTGTTAGTTGTTTTTGGAGTGGGAATAGCAACATTACCTAGTTGTAATAGGTTTTTAACTGCCACCCAGAACTTTTGTGGATTTTTTGGTGCTTGTTTTGAATATTTAGGTAGTACTTGGATTTGTCCATTTTAATTTGTTTTTTGGCTTTATTTTGAAGTTCATGGAAGTTTTGTTTACTGGTACTGGATTTATTGTTATGGTACAGTGACCAGGCTTTATCTCTGGTTTTAAGTAGAGATCTGGTTTCTTTGTTTAGCCAGGGTGCGTAATTGGGCTTGACTCTAACATTTCTTAGTGGTACATGGGTGTTGAGAATATCAAATAACATGTTGTTAAAAGAGTGGACAGCCTTATCTAGGGGTATATGTTTGAGATGTTCCCAGTGGCAGTTTTTTAGGGCAGAGATAAAATTGTCAGGATTAATTTTTTTTTTATTCCTGATTGTATGGTAGGTAGTTTGGTGTGCTGGGTAGGTATGATTTCAAAGGAAAAATGTAGAGCTGTGGTCACTCAGGTTATCAGGGAGATGGCCTGAGTGAGATACTAAGTGGGATGAGTTTACTAGAATCCAGTCTAGTATGGACTTTCGTTTGCAGATCTTGTCAGTTCAAGTGGGAGCTGTGATGGTTGGGTGAACTCATAAACGTTCATGTGAATAGTTGGAATTGTGAGGAGCATAGGAGTCAATCAATATCGAAGCCTCCCATGATGATGGTCTCTTGGGGGAGATGAGTGGAGCACAACTCTAATAGTTTTTCAACACTAGAACTGTTGTTACCAGGTGGTATGCATCTCCCTATAATGATAAGGTTTTTGCTGGAGTTAATATTTAATTTAGCTATAATAATCTCTGCTTTATCTATCTCTGGGGTAGAGGAGTTGTGAAGTTGTAGTGGGAGGTGCTCTTTGTATAAGATTGCTAAGCCACCCCCTTTTTTGCTTTATCTGTCTTTACGTAGGATGTTGTAGCCGGGGGTCTGATCTCATTACTATTAGTATGAGGTTTAAGCCAGGCGTCTGTTAATGTTACTATATCAGGGGAGTAGTGGGATAGTAAAGCATGTAGATTATGAGTTTTCTTTGCAATGCTTCTTACATTAATGTTGAGCAGGAGAAGGTCTGATTTGTTTCTTTGGCGGATGTGAGCTAGGTTTAGTTGAGGTGGAAGGGGTAGTGTAGACTGAGTGTTGGTGGGACTGGGATTGGGGTGTATACCTCCTGCTGGACTTAGTTGCTTGGATATGTAATGATAGAGTTTGGAGAGCTTATATAGGAGCTTAGTGAGTCTAAGTGTGTTCTGAGATTTAGTTTGCTGTGGGAGCACTCTGAGGGTATAATAGTCATTGATGGTTGTGTGGAGGAGGGCTGGGGCTACAAGAGATTGAAAAGGGTAATTTGGTGTTTGATAGATGGTGGTATCCCAGGGAGTATGTGTGATATAACCTAGGGAGGTATTATACGCTGAGAGGGTGTATAATAGGAGCAGTAGTGAACTGGATGTGCAAAGCAGTAGAGTTTGTTTTAAGCCTGCCATTGTGAGAAGGGTGAGTTGATGTAGAGGTATGGGTGGAGGATGAAGGGATGCAGCTATATGGGATGTAGAAAGTTAGGAGAGGGAGCTTCAGTGGTTTAATTGGGAGGTGTGTCTATGTGTGAATGGGATTGGTAGGTGGTAGATGGGTGTGGTTATGGTTAAGTATAAGTTGAAGTGAGGGTAGGTAGGAATTGGGGGTAGGGTAGGAGAGTGGAGTGAGCCCGAGTGAAGTGAGGGCGAACGGAGCAGGTGCAGACCACGAAGCTGCAGTTGTGTCCAAGAAAAACTATCAGTTGGGTAGTAAGAGACAGGTAAGTTTATAGTTTGTTAGATTCACCTGTCCGAGCCTGTTTCATCACTTAATTTACCTTTAGCAGGGCTAATCTCTATATCTACATATTTGTTTTTGGTAATATCCGTAATAAAGCTGCAGTAAGTATGTGTGAAGAAGACAAATTTGACCCTTATTGATCATTTATTAAACAGATGAATAAGCCATGAACTGGGACACAAGGGAAAACATAAATACAATTGGTATAACTATGATTTAGTGTAGCCAGTCAACCAGCCTATTAATTGTGGGAGAAAAAGGAATACTCAGAAAAAAAACACGCAGACCCAAGAAGTGAATATTAATTCTATGTCGATAGTAACCAGAAGCCACTGTACTAGTCCTGCAGTATAAACTTTTCATTGGTACAGTGGCTCCTCATAAGAGAAGGTATGAAGTTTCAACATTTGGGACAGAAGACCAGAAAAGCTTTAGACAAGCACTCTAGTGAATGAGGAAGAATGGTTAAAGCATGGAAGGCAGGTGTGCAGGACATATAGAATTACATTTATAAATTTGAGTTTAGGAATCTGGTCAAGAAATGCACAATGCTGGAGGCTGTAATTTTTAAAATTATTATGCAAATATGAAAATGAGGTCCAGTATAGGCAAAATGAAGTCACCCTGCCTTTTGAAGGGTAAGACAGTGGTGTACCATCATTGATGAGTCGATCAAGAAATGGCAGACATTGTATATGGCAATGTGATGTGAAATCTGTTGGTCTTAACCAACCTTACAATAACCATTATATATTCCTGCATTTGGATGACATTCTTTTACTTGATGCAATCCTGGCTTCTTTAATGAGAAGTTTGTAGTCTGTAGCCGGTACCAAAGAGGGTCTGTGTTTTGGCAGTGGTCTGCTAAACACATATTGTGAATAGAAATGAAGAATCAAACCAGAGAGTAATAAATAGGTTTTAACATGCCATTTCTTCTACTACTGGAGATAAAATGCTCTAGTCTGACAGCTCCAAACTGATCTGAGTCAAGAACCTCATAAAGTGTTTCTGAGGAAAGAACAGATAGCCATCGAGCTGGCTTCATCTACAGAAAGCATTATTTTGCTGACTGGAAAACAGTGGCTAAAGTTGTTTATAGACAAGTGAGCACAAGTGGTCCCAAGAAAGGTCCTTCAGGAGCAGCAAACTATACAGACTGCAGATGAGCTAGAAAATGTTGTCCAACCATCACCTTATAAGATCCACGTAACTGGAAAACATCCTGATACAGTGTTTAGTCCACATGGGGTTATCTTATAAGGAAGACTCTGATGCAATACTATAGCAAATGGCTTCCAGAGATTAATTAAAAAACACCACCCCTTTTGATTCCATTATCCCTAACTAAAGCCATGCTATAGCTTCAGCCTATTTGCCCACTGTCTTTAACTATTTGAAACCCTTCAACTTTAAAGTATTTGAAGTCAGGGACACAGTGAGGATATTTGGAACTGCACACCAACTATCATTAATAAAATATAGCCCCCCCTCCCCTCATCCAAATCCTAGACAGTGTATATTTCTGGAATACATATATTTTCAGTGATGGACAAAATGAAATGGATGTCTACATTTTTTTAGTTATTTTTCTGTAAATTCAGACTTCTTTAATTATTTTCTTATGCCCTGCTGGGTGCAAAGCATCCAGTTCCATGCACAATGCACTGCTTCCCATTACTTGCTGTTGCATGTATGCTTTGGCAGCATTTTTTGTATACTGCACTACTTATCACCACAGCTCTTGGGCAGATGTACAAACATTATCCTCACACACCTAGTCCTGAGTTACATGACAACACACCTCACAGATGCAAAACAGACCTTTTGAACCAAAATTAGCTAGGTGCAAAGTTTTGACCTTGGCATAGAAATAAACAGATCAATTAGAACCTTGAAGACTTCTGATGCTGTATGTTAAGCTGGTTAACGTGGCAGTCCACAGGAGCTAAGCGATGCTGTGGCAGTCTACCTAAAGCAATGCATTTATTTTTACATGTGTTAATGCCTACATTCTCCTGAATCCTGAGGTGTGTGAAATAAGTTTCTTGGGGATATGTCTATTATTGTAGTTAACAAACGTGAATTAAACCAAACTCTATTTTACAGGGCTGACCAGAGGATCTGTACTGCATAGGATAATACATGAAATAAAACTGTATTACTAAATCACATGAATCACAAATTCAGTAAATAAATACAAAGCAGCAATGTGCATTTAGCTGCTCCGCTAGTATACGTTTAGATCATGAGTTCGCATGCAGCGGTGAAGGGTGAATGACTGAAAGAGATTCCTAAATGGAATATGTACTGTATTTTAGGCAGTAAACTGAAATAAGCAGTTAAAACCACATCCCATCAGTCAAGAGATTCAGTCTGCATTACTTTCATCAACAAGCCAGTTTTGTCACTTTTCAGCAAGTCAGAAAAGGGGAAGAAAAAATGCCCCAGAGAAGCAGGTCATTTGGCAGACATTAGAAAGCACGAATATAAGTAACGTTTAAACAATCTATATTTTCACCACATTAAGAGCAAGCAGAGCGCACATAATCATGGCCTGGTGCCAAACAAAGCTCATCAGCCATGTTCTGCCATAACTGTTATTTCACATTCTTGTCTCTGAAACAATCGAGATAATCCTTGTTTGGGGGTTAGTGCGCATGCATGCACACAATGAAAGAGCAACTGTAAATGCAGGTTGAATACACAGTTCTACAATGTGCACACAGTATCTCTTGGCCAGCAGTGGACTTAAAAATGCACACGCAAACTTACACACTAAACTAAATTGAATGCCATGGACTTAAAAATGCACACGTGAACTTACACAATAAACTAAATTGAATGCCATGGGCTTAAAAATGCACAAGCGAACTTATACACTAAACTAAATTGAATGCAGTGGACTTAAAAATGCAGCAACGGTTGAATTAGAGCAGCCGGAATTTATAATGCCATAAATACACGACAACGAACTTGCACACAGTATCTCGGCTGGCCAGCACATAAATTAAATAATGCAGTATGGGCACAACAAATAATAACAGTTGTTCTTACCTGGAGGACTCTGCAAAATTTAAATGATGCTGCCCACCATCGCTGTTATATTCCCTATTCCCTCCAAGTCCAACAGGCAGTAGCTGATGTCATCACGCACTCCCCAATAGGCTGATGATGAGTGGTGACATCAGCCAAACTGGTAATACAAAAAAAAAAAAAAAAGACTGGGAAAATTGGAAATTAAGGGGTCCACTTAGGAATTCATGGCACCCCAATATTTTGCCCTCAAAACCAGTAATACGGAGGAATTTGGTATGGTTGAGAGGTCTGCCCTTGATCAGTTTACTGATGCAGTGGAAAGACATTGGTCTGAGACAGATCACAGAATATCTATCTTGGAATGCACATTTTCTGTGATGGATCATCTGCTTGGAGTTGAGTGTCAGACTTGTGAACGTAGGTCAGCAACTCCATCTACTGAGAGTCCACGTGGCCATGCACAGTCATGCTCCCATAGTGGCAATACATCCAGTGCTCTAGAGGGGAGTGTGTTGTCCACACCAAGATGTGTCAGGCCATGGGCTCATGGTCCTGGGCATTCCCATGGAGGACATGGTCCGAGAAGACAGCAGTCACCATCAGGTACTAGCATCTCTTCTAACCTTGGGCATGGAGGTGCCAATCAACTCCTGGCAGAGTCATTTCCCATATTTGGGGGTGGAGACGGTAAACTATCAGCTCTACCATGCACATTTCAAAGCTGTCCATGTAGGGCTAGCACTGAGCTTGACTGTCTTCACACATACACTCACACACCACTGTCAAAACCAGGTCACCTACAGACACATATGGCAAATTTCCATGGTCCATCTTGCCTGCTTCCCTTCCTGACTCATATACATGCTTTCAACCTACTGGGTCAGCCTAGGCCTCCTGCACCCCCACACAACACATTGTGCAAATGATGATACCTGTGCCACTCCCCTGTCATCCTCATTATGGATGCAGGGAAATGAAGCTATGTGTCAGATGCACAGGGTGACTTTTGTGGTCTCTCCAGCTGTTGGAAGTGTCTTGTGAGGTACATCCCAAATGGGGCATTGTACTCTATGATGGATCTGATAAGTGATGAGTAGAGGGGCACTATAACCTCTTTATTTCTAGATGTGAACCCTTTAGTAATTAGATGGGCTACATAGAAGGATTTCCTAACTACTTTGGCAATATGATTGTCAAAGGAGAGATTACTATCTACCTGGGTCTCCAGATCTCTTATTACTTCTTCTGAATTAAGGGGGCTGCCACCTATGTGGTAATTTGTGGGTGTTTTGTTTTTCCCAAATGGGATGACTATGCATTTTTTGGCATTTAGCTTGAGGACATGACTTTGACACCAGGTGTTCATCTCAGTAAGGCCCTTTTGGAGGATGTCCGTGTCAGCCGGAGAGTCAATTATGGCTCCCAGTTTGCAGTCATCAGCGAACTTGGTTAGCCATAGTCCTCCTGTGTTTGCCTGTACTTCTGAGAAGTATATGCAGAACAGTAGGGGTCCCAGGACCAAGCCTTGTGGGACACCACTTGTGAGTGGTTTAGAGTTGGACCTGGAGCCCGCTATTCTTACTGTGTGAGTTCTGTCTGTAAGCCAGTTGGCAACCCATCTTGTGACGTAGGGGTTTATGTTCAGGTTGGTGAGTTTTTCTGTAATATCCATGTGGGGAATGGTGTCAAAAGCCTTGGCAAGGTCAAGAAAGGCTGTGTGAACAACCTTTCTCTCATCTATGGCCTTGGTGACTGTCTCAAAAAAGTCAACCAGGTTTAGTAGGCATGATCTGCCCTTAACAAAGCTGACCTGGGTCAGGTCAAGTGTTTGGAGGTTCCCAATGTCTTTGTTAATGAGTTCCATGATGATGCGCTCCATAGCCTTGCAGACCAGGCTAGTCAGGCTTATGGGGCGATAGTCACCAGGGTCAGTTGTGGTCCCTCCTTTGTGGAGTGGAATAACTGTTGCTGTGCACCATTCTATGGGCATGTAGCCTGTGGAGAGGCTGAGGTTGAACAGTGTGTTTAGGTGGGGGTTAGTTTGTTCTGTAGTTCATGCAAGACGCAGCCTGGGACACCATCTGGACCCATTGATGCTGTGCTTTTGGCTTTTGAAAGGGCTATTCACCTGTGCGTCTGTGATTTCTGGGACACTACACTTTTCCGGTATTGTTGTGGGCCCTTTTGGGGGTGAGAGGGGGGCGAAGTTTGCACTGAATCTATCTGCCAGGATGTTGGCAATATCAGTAGGTTCAGTATATTTTGTGCTATTTTGCACTAGTTAGTGCATATCTGCGAGTTGCCACTTAGATTGTTAACATAGCTAAAGAAGGCTTTGTGGTTATCTTTTGAATCCTTGGCTATTTTTCTTTCGAAGTTAGCCTTGGATGATTTTATGAGGGGATCTTAGTTTTTTTCACTGATACTGATCAGGGATATCTTTCCTTCTTGGGATTTGCTTTTTTTTTTTGAACTAGTTTCCTCCTTCTGTTGTATAGCCTGTTTATGACAGGGGTCCACAAGACTGGTTTCCTTCTCTTAGAGGAGTGAGTCTTGGTTTTGCTAGGGATGGCATGATCCATGCATCCTTGTAGGTGCTCATAGAGTGCATTTGTAAAGGTTTCTGCATCTTGGGCAGCGTTATCCTTTAGCGTGGGGGCTGTGAAACTTACCGCCTCTGTCTTAAGTAAGATGAAGTTTGCTTTAGAAAAGTTTTTTACTGTGGTTTCCTTAGTTGGGGGTGGTGGTGGGGTGTGGATACCCAGAGTGATTAGTTTATGACCTGATCTAACCAGTGACGGGTTGACCTCTGGTGTGGAACACCTGTCGCCCATGTTTGTGATGACCAGGTCCAATATGTTTTCACCTCTGGTAGGGGAGTTTACCAGCTGATCCAGGGCATTTGAGTTGATGAATTCCAGGAAGCGCTGGGCCTGGGAGTTTGTACTCAAGTAGTTTTCCCAGTTAATGGTAGGGTAATTGAAATCGCCCAATATCAGGATGTTCAGTAGGACCTTCATGTTTTCCAGTTTCTCCAGAAAGGTGGAGTGGTGGTCCTGGGTCATGGAGCAGGCCTCAATTTACATTGCAGATTTGCCCAATGTTAGTTGATCTCAGAGGTATCATGCTGCACCACTAACTCAGAGATGTAGGTATCCTTGATGAATATGGATACACCTCCTCCTTTTGTGTTTTGGTCCATGTTCTGTGGCCGAAATGTGCAGTACGAGTTGTAGCCCGGTAGTGCTGGGGTGCTCTCTGGAGCCTTGAACCAGGTTTCAGTTACTGCACAGATGTCGACGTTCTCAATACTGAGGAGTGCTTCGAGTGTGTGCATTTTGAGATTTAAACTCCTGGCACTGAGTAGCATAACCCTCAGTTTTTTATTAATTGTGCTGTTTGCGGAGGTGGGTTTGACTTTTGAGCCTTGCCTAAAAAAGGCACTATGGGGGGCAACAAGAGCCTTGGCCAGTATTTGAAAGCCTAGAGGTGACATGTGCAAGCCGTCTCTTGTGAAGCAATGCAGCTTGTCGAGCATGTCATCCCAGGCTGATAGACAATGGATCCCCTTTGAATGACACCAGATGCTTAGCCAATTGTTAAATTTTTTTCTTTATACTGAGGTATCATTCTTGGTGACAGCAGGATGCTACTCAGGGTCAGGGTCATACCAGCCTGGTTTACATGATCAGAGAGCTCTTCCATTTCTCTTTTCATGTAGTCCAGGGAGGTACGTCTCAGGTCATTCACATCAACATGAACAATGACAGAGTAATATTTGTACTTGTTCTGGAGTGACCTGAGTGCTTGTGTTATGTGGTGGATTTTGGCTCCCGACAGGCAGCTAACAGTAACCTTCTGCTTGTCCAGCCTAGTGAGTGGGACTTCAGTGTGCCTGACTATAGAGTCACCTATTACTAGTGTGTTAGGTATGTTATTTCGCCTTAAGGGCTGTGATTGTGTGGCACACTGATTTTGTGTTTTATGTGTTGTCTGGTTTGTGACGGAAGGTGCAGGTTGTTTGGGTGTCTGTTTTGGAGGTCTCTGATGCTTTTGCAGGTTTTTATTTAGAGCCTCCTAGTATGATTTTGTGTATTTATGTGTATTTTTTGCCAGTGCTGGTTTAGTAGGTCTATGTGTGGTTGGAAGTGTGGTGCAAGATTTAACCTTCTCCTCTTGACTATCTGTTCCAGTCTTGGAGACATCTTAGACCCCAAGGGTGTGGCAGCATGCCCCTAACTTTGCTGGACTTGCACAGTGTCACATTTTTAAGTATAGTATTGGAACCAAGCCTATTATTAGGATTATGGTCAATCCAAGCTCCACATGACTGGCAAAGCATTGTGTGGCACACTGTCAGGTGCTGAATTGCCTTAAGGGACCTACATAAAGGTGACATGTTACATTTCACCATCTGTCATGCCACTGCCTAATGATGGTGTGCTGTGACATATACACAAGCATGACTGTACTGCTAATGGCACTATCGATGACTGCTGATGAGATGTGGAAAGTGTCCACCCCTCTACCTCTGTGCCACACAAACACAATGTGTGACAGATGTGACTGCATTTCAAACCTTGATTCCGTGGTTTCTCAAACAGCAGTCAGTACATATGGCAGTGAGCATTTTGCCAACATGCACAGCTCACCTCCTGCACCACCTATACCCACATCACACACACCTACATGTGTGCAGCTCCTTACAATACACATTCTCAAACAACAGACACCTCAGAAAATCATACCTCTAGAGAGCACAGTACACATAATAGTTTATACACCACTGTCTCACTGGTCAAACATAGGTTCATAGGTTGGTACTAAGCTATCGGCCCTAGTGCCTATACAAGTCTAGCCATAACAATTTCCTGGCTATTTCTTCCCACAGTATTTACTTCCTGAGGATAAACACCTGAGGCAAAACACAAAATCAAACCTATTATTCATAGGTGATTACATCATGAGACACATTGATGTCCGTGCAACCAGGCTACATATGGAAAAAGTCACAGCTGGCTGTGGGTTGACACGATACACCATACCACACATTGCTGCAACTCAAGGAATATCAGGTAACATAATGATAACATCATAGTTCCTGCAGGTGTGTATGACTAGAAACATACGTCACTGGACTGTATGCAGACACATGTCTGAGTTTAAACAGACTGTCTCTCACGGGTATGCTTTTAGCTGCATTTGACCCTCACCTAGGATGATGGCTCAATACAGATGGAACAGATGGATGTCAATAATTGCCTTAGCATGTGGTGTCATTGTAAGGGGATCCACTACATGTCTGCCTGGGGTGACTTGCTCAACAGACGTCAGTGCTTTGCCAGAGATGGTCGTCATCTCTCACCCCTGGGATGTTGAGTACTGGCCAAGGCTGCTGACACCCCCACAGTGCATCTTATAGGCACTGTCTAGAGGGAAAACTTTCCAATGAGAAAATGCCATCTTCATACAACATCACAGTTATGCTGCTACACACTGGGAATGGCAACACTAAACCCCAATCTGTGGAAGGTGCCCCCACCTTAGAATATGCAGACATTTGTGCAGTCAAAGACACCTGGTTCAAGGCTGTGGACAGCACCACAGTCATACCAGACTATACTTCCTTCCACATGTTCAGACCTCAAACTGACAGTGTGCAAGGTAATGCAGATAGTGTATACATATTCATTAAAGATAGATACACATCCAGATTTAGTGAAACACTGATTTTCCAGAGACACACTGCAGGTGCTTTTCACTGCTGGAAGGACACCTAATGAAGCCATTGACAGCTACAGGAGCAGCTCCATGAATCCAGACACCTGTTGTGCTTATTTGAATGTACTTGTATCTATCAAGATGTATCAGTACTCCATGGTTTGGGGTGACATTAAGTAACCACCAACTGTGTTGCTTAGTCTTGCTGAAGCTCACTTGCCCAAAGGTTAGTCCACATCCTTAACTACAATGCCCTGGACCAGTGGCATGACATCCTCACAAGGGGAGCCAATGTAGTGCATCATGTGTTTACCAATATGGGTGACCACTGCAGTCACCCACTGTGAGGTGCTCCCTGGTGAGATCTTACTACAGATTAGTCTCATTAAAACTATCAGACCTAACCCCCCCCCTTGCAGAAAATACAGAAATATACTTCATCAAAGCAATTTATTGCCTCCTATGGGATGGTTTACATAGCTTGACTGCACCTGCCCCCTCAGATGGGACAGGCAAGTATGCAGAGCTCTACACCCATGCATTATATAAGCAGCATTAGACTGTACTTTACAGGAGGAACATGAGCTCCTCATGGCACAGCAAACCTTCCTGGTGGACAACTTCCATTAGGCTGTACAATATGAGGTGGACATTGCTGTGCAACAGCTGGGGTTAGGGTGTCCCCCTAAAATGGAGGCACAACCTCCTCAGCTAAAACAAGCACATAGTGTTGTTGTGACATCATGTAGAAACAGTATGTCACAAAATTAGCCTCCAAGCCAAAGCAGAACAACAATGCACAGTGTAGTTCCATGTGTAACCTTAGAGGACAGGCCCAGATTGTCAGTGAACTAGTACTTAATGGTAACACATATAATGGGTCTGTACTCATAGCTAACCTGTTGTCCAACAAGGTCTGTGTCAACTTCACTCCCCTGTCCCCACTACATGTGCCACATGACATACCTACAACCTGTCCTATACCTTCCTTATTTACAGAACAGGTCATAACTGGCCACTCTATGGGGCTTACACAGCATCTGTTGGACATGCTAACATCCCAGGATGCGTCCTACAAGAGATCCAACAAGGATTACTAACACCATAGGGAACTCCTTGCAATCATATTGTAACCACTGGCTGCATCCCAGCTGACTGGACAATGATACATTTTATCCCCTTGCGCAGAGGTGGTGCATCCACTAACCACTGGAACTATAGACCCATTTGCCTGAGTAGCCATATCTGTATGCCTGTGGGGCAAATCATCATGGAGCTGATCAGAAAACATATATGTAATCTACAAACAGTTGACTGTACACAGTTTGGGTTTCTGACAGGGAGAGCATGGCTCTTAAATGTGGTGGACATGTACAAGGCAGTCACCAAGGACCTGGGTGAGGGGACATCAAGGTATACAGCCCCCTGAACTTAGCCAAGCCATTTGACTCTATCCCACACTCAGGCATCATTGACAAAAGCACCCATTTAGGCATCCATGGTAATATCATTATAGGGGTTACTAGATGGCTCAGTGATGGCACACATACTCAAAATGGGAGATTCCGCCTACAACAGGTGATCTGTAAGCAGCAGTGTTTAACATGGCTCAGTCCTGAGTCTACTGCTTGGATTTCATTCAAATATGATACAAGCGAATACTGAATGTCTGTGGCTGACAACATTGGCTGATGCCTTCAAACTGTTAGCATTCATAGACTGTGTGAGTTATGTCAATATCCTACAAGAGGGTATTGATGAACAAATGCCTGTTGACATACTAATGGCCGTAAACTCCATGCAAATATATATGTAGTATCATTTCCATTGGTGACACCTATGTTTCTGGTAAGTAGCACATCAGTAGCAATATGTGATGTACCTACTCATGGGTGATAGACTTGGGCACACAGACCTTGCCACACAGGTTTACACCTAATGTACCTGAGCTCATCATGTCTCCCCAGTGATAAGATGGGAATCATATGTCATATGTGAGGGCACAATCATCTGAAATTGACATATTCATAACATCCATGTACTCTTCCCTCGGCATACCAATATTTGAGTGCAATGACCATTTGGTAATGTACCTTTCCAAACACTACTGGTAATTGCACACAACACACTGGTTCCTCACAAGGGAACTTCACATCTTCAGTATCTGTTCAATATGGATCATCTGAAATCAGTGTCATTGTAGCCTGTGGCATATAGACTACTCAGAGGTGATCTCTGCCTTGCATACAGGGCAGTGTGTGACCCTGCTTGATTGGAAATGCTGCATATGTATAGGTGGCATGGTACATGGATTACTCACTCTAAGGACATTAACGTGGTATGTGAAATTAGTAATACATGCTGGTGGGAGAGATCTGTCTAGCAGACTTTAACACACCTTTGAAACAGAATCCTGCCTAATGGTGAACAGAGCACCTCAGTGGACCTTGTCAGATGCTATCTATATGATTGGCTGGGTGACCGTCATTTCACCACAGGGCTTCTGCCTGTGTCCCTCGTGGACAAGGGCAATATGTGCTGATCATGTAAATAAGGGTATAAACTTAGCTAGATTTGTGAGGGCTGTAGGGCCATTATGTTACTAAAGTTCAAAGATTTTATGATTCCATAAACTGATGTAAAATGCTCTAACAGCCACACATACACAAACCTGGCTATGTTGAAGATAACACCACTTCTAATTACTGTTTACAGGACATGGCACAGCACGCACACACTCTAAGCTGGCTGCATGTAGGTTAGAACACTTACCTATCTAATGCTATACACTACAGATCGCAGCATATGATGCACTTGCTACACCTCAAGTCTGCTAGTCTGCTATTATTATCTCTTTAGGACATCTTATGCTTGATGACATCAGAAGGCCTAGTTGTGTTCAGGCATTTGGAGGTCCATATCACCTGCTACAACCAAAATAATGCAAAACAATAACCTCTTTCTAAGTTACTGAGGTGATCATATTTATGTTGTATGGAGATACACACTGAGAGGCCTGGAGTGAGATTAGAACCCCTACCTAGTCTTACACACTATAGATCACAGTACTTATTGCACATATCATGGCTTAAGTCTGACATTACAATGGCAGCTGGTAGTCTTAAGGTAGATGACATCAGCAGACCTTGTAGAAGAGGACAGTTTGTAAGCCGGCAGCAACTTATCGGGCCAAAAAGTGCAGAACCATTGCATTTTGATAGTCAATGAGGGAGTCTCATTTGTTTTGCAGGGACACACACACACACACACACACACACACACACACACACACACACACACACACACACACACACACACACACACACACACACACACACACCGAGTGGCCAGGAGTGAGTTTAGATCCTCAACGTAGCTAGTCTTACACACTAAAGATCACAGTACTTATCACATGGGCTACAGCTGACATCTGTGTTATACTCCAGCTGTCTAGTTCTCACTCCAGCTGTCTAATCAATAAAAAAGGGTTTGTTGCCATGGAAATGAACTTTCCTAATTTCTCCATTACCAGCTTGGTGGATATGGGCATCCTGAGGCAATGTAGAAATTGCCTCATGTTTACTAACAACCAGTAAATTCTCAAACAAACTGATATGGTATGTGAGAGATGTATTTATACAATGTCATTGGAGGCAAAGCTCTCACATAAAAGTACTCCTAATGTCAACAAAGTTGTCAGTAGTACACATGCTGCACCCATCATGCACAATCCAAAGCAGACATATCGACCCAGAAATGCTGAGGCACTTACATATAACCTTCCTAAACCAGAAAGACCTCCTAGACAAAGTACACATAACAAATACCCTCAGGAGCCCCAAACGCACTCTTTTAAAACAACACCCACATCAACACATAGAGCTACATCTCCTGGATCCTCTACCTCTAAGCCCATATGGCAAGCCACCACACAATCCACCATTCTAGTCACTGGAGACTCCATCATGACACACACTGACATCCCTCTCACCAGGCTGAGTAAGGAGAAAGTTATGGTCAGTTGCTTATCAGGGACTAGGATCTGCCACATTACGCATGCACTCAGGACATTGGACCACAATTACCAATATGGCTTAGTCAGAGTCCATGTGGGAGTAAATGACCTGAGGTGTATCTCCCTAGATTATATGAAGAGAGACATCATGGAGCTCTTGGAATATGTGTCTCAGGCTGGTATGAGCCTAGCATTGAGCAGCATTTTACCTTCTCCAAAACTGATGCCACAATTCAAACAAAAGATGATTGACTTTAATAACTGGCTTAGTTTCTGGTGTCATTCTAAGGGGGTGCAGTATTTGTCAGCATGGAAGGCAATGGTTAATAGACCACACTGCTTTTCCAGGGATGGTCTGTACCTCTCCCCTCTAGGCTTTCAAATATTAGCTAAAACATTGTCTTTCCCCATAGTGCCTTTTTAGGCAATGCCAAACTGAAAGTACTTTCGGCATAACAAATCAAAGCCAAGAAAATCTAAAGGTATTACTGCTCAATACTAGAAGTCTAAACAAAAAACTCCACTCCCTAGAAGCTCTCTTTACCCTAGAGAATGTTGACATCTGTGCGGCAACTGAGACATGATTTAATGCCGCAGAGAGCACACCAACAGTGCAAGGTTATAATGCCGTCCACACATTTAGACCAGCTACTTCACAGGCAGGGACTAAAGGTGAAGGTGTCTCTATTTACATCAAAAATAAATATACTTTAAGGCTGGTCAAACAGGACATTGCACTTGAGCTGCTCCATGTTCAAATCACCATAAGTAAAATCCAATACCACTTCCTTGCAAGCTACAGGTCCCCCTCTATGACACAGGAAACACATACCATGTATTTAAACTTATTAGAAACACTAACCATCCAACCCAATACCATATTTATGGGTGACTTTAATTACCCCACTATTAACTAGGTATCCCATACAACACCAAACGTACATGCACAGAGATTCCTGGATTTTGTAAACACAAACTCCCTGGACCAGATAGACAATACACCAACCAGGGGTGCAACCATACTGGATCTGCTCCTCACTAATATGGGAGACTGCTGCACATCCCCTACTATAATGCCTTCCCTGGAAAGGTTAGATCACAAAATTGTCCCCTTTGAAGTAAAAATAAAGCCTAGACCCCCCAGCCAAACCTGGAATATTCAGGAACTATTCTAAGGCTAACCTCCTGCTATTAGGTGAGAACCTTGGCAAATTTCATGTCCCCCACAAACCCTGAGAACACTGCTGTATATACAGAACTGTTCACAGAAACTCTGTACAAGCATGTTAATAGCTGCATAGAGGCATCTGTACCCACCAGGAAGAAGTACAGAACTAACTCAAAAAAACAAGCCACCCTGGTGGAATCACAAAATCAGTAGGCTGTATAACAGGAGGAAGAAAAACATGGCAAAAATTAGGAGATGCAGCACCCAGAAGGATAAAAGCACTCTCAGCAAACTAAACAAATAACCCAGAGGACAAATAAAGTCTACCAAAGCCAAATTTGAGGTATGTTTGGCCTCCCAGTCCAAGGACAACCACAAAGCATTCTTTAGCTATGTCCACAACCTCAAAGGCAATACACAATTGTGTGCAGAGCTCATTGTAAATGGAGCCACCTATACTGAGCCAAAAGACATAGCAAACCTCCTTGCTGATAAATTCAACTCCAACTTTACTCCTCTCTCCCCCTCAACCTTCCCTCAGGAAATATCATCAAATATAACTTCCCCTACTATCACCAGGGAATAGGTCCTTAATGCTCCCTCAAAGACCACAAACACTGCAGCAATGGGCCCAGACAATATCCCAGGTTGCCTTCTAAATATCATGAAGCATGACCTATCAGGGCCTCTGGAATTACTATTTAACTACAGCCTCCAAACAGGCTTCATGCCTCATGAATGGAGAAAGGGAACAGTCATCCCTCTGCACAAAGGTAGGCAATCTACAGACCCTTGAAACTACAGATCCATAAGTCTCAGTAGTCTTATATGTAAAGTCATGGAATGAATTATCATGGAGATGATCAATAGAGATATAGTAAACTCCAGGCATTGGACCAACCCAGTTTGGTTTTGGCAAGGGCAGATCATGCCTACTCAACTTGGTGGACTTCTTTGAGAAGATCACCAAAGCAATGGATGAGGGCAAAATCATTCACACTGCCTATCATGACCCGGCCAAGGCATTTGACACAATATCCCAGTCGGGCATTGTTGACAAACACAAGATGTTAGGTACAAACCTGTACGTCACCCGGTGGATAGCTAACTGGCTCACAGACAGGACCCAGCAAGTTAGAACTGGGAGTCCACCTCTAAGAGGCCAGTCACAAGTGGAGTCCCTCAGGGATCAGTCCTTGGACTGCTCCTTTTTGATATTTACTTCTCAGAAGTAAAGGCCAATGTCAATGGTCTCTGGGTGACTAAATTTGCAGATGATTGCAAATAGAGCTTTCATTGAATCTCACACTGAATCAAATGTTCTCTAGGAGGGGCTGACACAGACAAACAACTGGTGTTAGAGCCATGGGCTAAAACTAAATGCCAAGAAATGCATAATAGTACCCTTTGGGAAATCATCCATCTCTGATAACTATCAAATTGACAATATAACCCTTAGAGTTGACCCACTAGTCAGAGACTTATGGATACACATAGATAGTAATCTAGCCTTTCACCATCACGTGTCTACAGTGGTGAGGAAATCATTCTATGTTGCACAATTTGTAAACAAAGGTATGGCATCTAAGTCCAAGGAAGCCATTGTTCTACTGTATCTGGCATTCACCAGACCAATCATTGAGTACAATGCCCCATTTGGTATGTACCTAACTAGGCATATCCAACAATTGGAAAGTCCACAGAGGTTCCTCACTAAAAGAATACAGGATGTAAGTAAAATGTCCTATGCAGACCGCCTTAAGGCCCTATCCCTGTATTCTGTCTCCTACAAGCTTTTGAGGGGAGATCTATGCCTGGCATACAGGGTATTGTCAGACCCCACTCTAATGGACATCTTGCATATCCATAAAACCAACAGCACCAGAATTACCCATTCTAATAGGTTCATAGGTTCATAGGTAGGTACTAGGCTATCGGCCCTGGGGCCCATACAAGCCCAGCCAAAAAGGTACCCTGGCTTTTGCCACCCAAGAAAATTATTTTCCTGTGCCACTGTCAAGCAGAGCCACAGAGGTGATCCCCGGGGTGATTCCTATTTCCCATCCAATCATCAAGATTTTTCTTCAAGAGTGCTAATGAGGAGCTTTGTTTGATATAGATAGGTAGTTTATTCCAGAGTATGAGAAGTCTCTGGGACAGGAATCTATTACTCCGGCATGTTCTGTTTATTGTGGTGACAAGGTTTAGGTCCCTAGAGTGTGTAGCTCGAAGGAATTGGGATTTCTTTAAGTGGAGCATGTCCAACAGCTCTGGGTTTGACATAGCTTTGTATGTTAGGCAGAGATCACCTCTGAGTAGGCGATATGTGACGGAGTAAAGCTGGGTTTTTTTTGAGACGGTCTGCGTAGGGCATCTGTTTGAGGCCGGTAATCCTCCTTGTGAGGTATTTTTGCGGCCTTTCTAGTTGTAGATGTCTTGTGAGGTACATACCAAAAGGGGTGTTGTACTCTATAATGGGTCTAATGAGTGATGAGTAGAGGGGAACAATTACCTCTTTTTTTCTGGGTGAGAAACCTTTTGTGATGAGGTGTGCCATGTAGAAGGATTTCCTGACTACTGTGGAGATGTGATTATCAAAGGAGAGACTACTGTCCACCTGTGTCCCAAGGTCTCTTATCACACTTTCGGTGTAAAGTATACTACCGCCTATGTTGTAGATCATGGGTACAGAGTTTTTACCAAAGGGGATGACAATGCACTTTTTGGCATTGAGCTTGAAGCCATGGCTTTGACACCAGGCATCTGTCTCAGTGAGGCCCTTTTGTAGAATGCCCACATCGTTAGGAGTTTTGATTATGGCTCCTAGTTTGCAGTCATCTGTGACCTTCATTAGCCAAAGACCTTCTGTGTTAGCCTGTACTTCAGAGAAGTAGATACCAAACAGAAGTGGACCCAGGACTGAACCCTGTGGTACTCCACTTGTCACTGGTCTGAAGTCGGATTTGGAGTCTGCTACTTTCACAGTGTGGGTTCTGTCAGTGAGCCAGTTGGCAACCCATCTTGTGACATCGGGATTTATACCTAGTTTAGTGAGTTTATCTATAATTCCAGAGTAGGGGATGGTGTTGAAAGCCTTGGCAAGATCTAGATAGGCTGCGTGAACCACCTTACCCTTGTCTACGGCTTTGGTGACTGCTTCAAAGAAGTCTGTCAGGTTTAGGAGACATGATCTGCCTTTTACAAACCCGAACTAGGTGTGGTCCAGAGTTTGGAGATTACCAATGTCTTTGTTTATAAGTTCCATGATGATTCATTCCATGGCCTTACAGACCAGGCGTATCAGGCTAATGGGGTGATAGTTCCCGGGGTCCATGGTGGCTCCGCCTTTGTGGAGTGGGATAACCGTCGCTGTGCACCATTCAGCAGGCACAAAGCCTGAGGTGAGGCTATGATTGAACATGGTACTTAGGTAGGGTGCCAGTTCATTCTGTAGTCTGTGTAGAACACAGCCTGGGATGTTGTCTGGTCCCATGGATGCTGTGTTCTTGGCTTTGGACAGTGCAGTTTTTACCTCTGCAGCCATGATTACAGGAACTTTGCATTCTTCTGGTATAGAGATGGGCTCTTTAGGGGGTGAGAGGGGGGTAAAGTTAGCACTGAACCTATCTGCTAGGATGTTGGCAATATCAGTTGGGTCTGTATATTTAGTGCCATTGTGTTGTAACTCAGAGCAGATCTGAGTGTTGCCAGTGAGATTCTTGACATAGCTATAGAATGCTTTGTGGCTGTCTTTAGAATCAGTGGTGACTTTGTTTTCGTAACTAGTTTTGGAGGATTTTATCAGGGATCGCAGCTTCTTACTGAGGCTGACCACGGAGCTCCTCCACTCATGGGATTTTACTCCCTTTTGCAACAGTTTCTTTCTTCTGTTGTACAGTTTGTTTATGGCAGGGGACCACCAGATTGGCTCCCTTTTTTTGGAGGATAGTGTCTTGGTTCTGTTTGGGATAGCACGATCCATGCACTCATGTAAGTGCTTATAAAGTGCAATTGTGTAGGATTCAGTAGTCGTAACTGTATTGTCCATCTGCATGGATGTCATGAAGTTCACCACTTCTGTCTTAAGAAGAATGAAGTTGGCTTTGGAGAAATTGTTTACCATGGTTTCCTTAATGGGGGGGGTGGGAGCAGGATGTGGAAATCTAGGGTAATTAGCTTATGGTCGGATCGGACCAATGAGGCATTGACTTCAGGTGTGGAACACCGGTCACTCATGTTGGTAATGACTAGATCTAGGATATTGTTGCCCCTGGTGGGGGTGTGGATAAGTTGATCCAGGGCATTGGAGTTTATGAATTCCAGAAAGCATTGAGTGAAGGAGTTGGTACATGAGTAGTTTTCCCAGTTAATAGTGGGGTAGTTGAAATCACCCATTATTAGGGTGTTTGGTTGAACCCTAATATTTTCCAGTACATCAAGAAAAGAGGAGTGGGATTCCTGGGGCATGGTGGGTGATCTGTAACAAGCTACAATTTGGATTGCAGTTTTGCCCAGAGTTAGTTGCACTTGGATAACCTCGGCTGCATTATGCTGAGCAACTAGCCTGGAGGTGTGGATATCCTTAATGAATATGGACACACCTTGCCTTTGGTGTTCCGGTCCAGGTTACATGGCCGAAAAGTGTGGTATGAGTTATAGCCTGGTAGTGCAGGGGTGCTCTCTGGAGCCTTGAACCAGGTCTCAGTCACTGCACAGATATCGATGTTCTCCATTTTAAGGAGTGCCTCGAGTGAGTGCAGTTTGAGATTTAGACTTCTAGCATTGAGTAGCATCACCCTCAGTATTTGCTTGCCTGTTCTTGTTATGGTGGTGAATTTGTCATTTGACCTTGCCTAAAAAGGCACTATAGCAGCGATAAGAACCTTAGCCAGTATCCGGAATCCCAGGGGTGAGAGGTGCAGGCCATCACTGGCAAAGCATCATGGTCTGTCGACCATGTCATCCCAGGCAGACAGATACTGGATCCCTTTAGAATGGCACCAGAAGCTTAGCCAATTGTTGAAGTCAATCATTTTGTCCTTGTACTGCGGCATCATTCTGGGTGATGGCAGAATACTACTCAGGGCTAGGGTCATACCTGCCTGGGCTACAAGATCGGAGAGCTCTTCCTTGTCTCTTTTCATGTAGTCCAGGGAGGTACGTCTCAGGTCATTCACACCAACATGGGCAATGACAGAGTCATATTTGTACTTGTTGTGGAGTGACCTGAGTGCGTGGGTTATGTGGCGGATCCTGGCACCCGACAGGCAGCTAACAGTAACCTTCTCCTTGTTTAGCCTGGTGAGTGGGACATCAGTGTGCCTGACTATAGAGTCACCTATGACTAGTGTGTTGGGTATGTTGTTTTGCCTTAGTGGCTGTGGTTGAGTGGCACACTGAGTCTGTGGGCTATGTGTCATTTGGGTTGTGTTGGGGGGTGGAGGTTGCTTGCATTTCTGCTTTGAAGGTCTCTGTTGCTTGAGCAGATTATTATTGAGAGCCTCCGTGAAGGTTTTTGTGTTTCTATGTGTGGATTTTGGTGGTGTAGATTTAGTGAGACTATGTGATGAGTGTGGTGTGGTGCAAGTGTTTACCTTCTCCTCTTGACTCTCAAGTTCAGTCTTATTGGAGAGAGCTTTACCTCCAGTTTGGCTAGATAAGTGCATCTCTCACAGGTTGTAGTGTTGGGTGGTAGGAGGAGAGGGTTGTCTGTGTACATGAGGCAATTTCTACATTGCCCAAGATGCCCAGATTCATCAGATAAACAGGAGAGAACACTGGGAGCTGACCCTTGGACATGCCTGAATAAAAAAATATTTTCCTCTAGATAAGTGAGGAAAGTGAGTACAAGAGTTGATTTTCTCTAAGCAAGTGAGTAAAGTAAGTACCAAAACTGTTTTCCTCTATGTAATGAGGAAGGTTGAGTGCTGTAGTAAATAGTAGGTTATTTAGTGCTTATAAGTTCTGAACAAGTGCTGATCACGAATAAGCAAATTCAAGTGCTAAAACTAAGAATCTGTATCTGGACTAAACTAGTTACACGAAAGGGGGGAAACAAGTGCAAATGTGGGCTTTTATATCAGAAAGTTGAGAGAGATGGAAAAACTGTCCAAATGGCCAATAACTACAATTTCTGGGCCAGAACCACTCCTTATGTGGTAGATAGGCTACCTAGTGCTTACCACTCCCACTGATAAGCTAGACGGCTTCCCTCCAGCACAAAAAGCTTGGGGGGGAGGCTCAGAAGCTTACATACAATCCTGGATACCGCAAATCTGAATCTGGACTACACTAGTTACAGGAAAGGTATATATATATATATATATATATATATATATATATATATATATATATATATGGATCCCCTTCACTTCACCGACACACACAACGCCGACATAAATCACGAAACCAAAAGACCGACAACACACAATACCGACAATACACACAACCATACATGCACTAACCTTAACCCAAATCCTAACCCTAAGGTCCGACACAACCGCACACTTACCCTACCCGCACCCTAACCCTAACTCACTTAACCCACCCCTAAACCTACAGTCCCTCACTATCGCACACACACCCTACCTGCACCCTAACCCTAACTCACTTAACCCACCCTTAAACACATAGTCCGTCACTATCGCACACTTACCCTACCCGCACCCTAACCCTAACTCACTTAACCCGCCCCTAAAACTACAGTCCCTCACTATCGCACACTTACCTGTCTGCTCCCTAACACTAAATCCCTCACTCTATCGCACACTTACCGAGTCCGTCGGGTTCTCACCTTGTCGGTCATCTGTGTTGTCGGTCTTTTGGTGTCGGTGATTTGCGTGTCGGCGTTGTGCATGTCGGTGAAGTGAAGGGGATCCATATATATATATATATATATATATATATATATATATATATATATATATATATATAATTTATTTATTTATTTATATAGCGGTGATGGTGCTGCGGTAGAATTGTCGCCTCACAGTAAGATGCTGACCGGTTCGACTCTCAGCTAGAGCGTCTTCTGCATGGAGACATGCATGATTGGGCATACCTTTGTTGAAGGTTGTGCATTAGAGCTGGCAACTCAGCACGTAAAAATCAACCGCCAATCATTAGCGGACCGGAGTTCCACTGTGGCGACCCCTAACCGGGAAAAGCCGAAAGACACAATATTTTATATATATATATATATATATATATATATATATATATATATATCTACAGAAAAATAGCTAAAACTGCAGTAAAAACAATTCAAATGCAGTGCAAGCTAGCACACTTGAGTATGTAGCAATGTTAGGCCAAACAGTTTAAAAAATGCAATTAAATTAAAAATGACTAAAAACAAGTGCAGAAGGAGTCTATTAGGTAGAATGAGGTAAAGAGATGGGACTGGGGGGAAGTGTCCCAGATCAAATCTACAGTGGGGGTGGGCAACTGCAAAAGCCTCCAAATTTAAACAACAACACAGGAATAGGGAGGGTGAGTATGGGAAAACCAACACCTTCAGCAGAGATCTGAAAAACTAAACAGTGAAGCAAAAATAACAGTGCACAACTCTGAAGTCAGCCAGCAATGATATAAAATTAGTCAAACAACAATTACCAGTACACAACTCTGAAGTGCCAGAAAAGTATACTCAGCTCTGTATATCTCCAGCTAATTTGAAGAGCACTCTGTCAGGACACAGGAAGGCTCCAGCAATGATATGCAGACTTTTACTAAGAGGATCTAATTTTATGAAAGTAATCCTTGAGATAGTTATATAACACACAGGATGTAAAACCAGTTATACCAACTTAAGACACAGAGAAATAGAGAAATAATGACTTGCACCTTGCCTATGATATAAACAGGACCTGCTGGAGAGATAGGTATGTATCCCAGAGAATACCCCATGTACGGAACAAGCTCCCCATCCATGTGAAGCAGAGTTCTTCCCTAACCCAATTCAAGTGCAACTTGGACAGTTGGATGGGAAACCGGAAATTCATCCCTGGTTTGGCACCTAAGTCTCTAATGGATGCAGGTAACCCGTAAATGGTTAATCTCCCAGGCCCATGCTTACACTTATCAAGGGTATCAGAACTTGTCAGAGATTTCGGATATATGGCTAGGCTTAAAAAGGCCCTTGTGGTCATTAGCCTAGTAAATACCTATGAACCTATGAACATGACTGCAGGCAAACTACTTGTGGATTACACAAACTAGGCTTGTGTTGAACAGCATTTGTGGCCTGCAGAGTGATATTGCTTCATACTGTTATCTGCTTCTAGTAGCCTAGCAGTCAGATAACTGTTATTTATCCTAGCTATGTGGCTACAGTTAGCAGTTTGGCCATATGTGGCTGTTTGCATTTGGATGGGCAAGCCTGTCGGGAAGAACAATGTGCCCTGTCCATGCGTGCGTAGACAACATTATACATTACACCACCTGTTCACCTGTTACTGTATGTGTGGTGACATCCAACAGGCACAGGGGTCTGTACGGAAGTGCATTATGTACTGTTGAGCCCTTACTTTGGATCCTTTGAGCAATATTATAGATGTGTGATAGTGCAGCTTTAATCACCATTATCAGGGTATGTAAGACAAAGCAGACATCCACACACATATTTATGTATATAACAGGGATGTATGTGTAAATGTAGCTCTGTGTGTGTGTGTGTGTGTGTGTGTGTGTGTGTGTGTGTGTGTGTGTGTGTGTGTGTGTGTATATATATATATATATATATATATATATATATATATAAAATATATATGTGTGTGTATATGTATATATTTATATATATATATATATATATATATATATATATATATATATATATATATATATATATACATCTATATATATATAAATGGTTTACTATTATTAGCTATGAAGTATTCCAACAACAGCTGTTCGAATACTTCATATGTGTGCAGGTTACATGAGCGAACATCATATTTGTGAATGGACTGTGCATTCGTAAATATAATGTTTGCTCATGTAAAGGGATCGTAGTACAGTGCGGTTAGGAAAATACATCCCTTTCCTCACTATAGTGCGAACTCAGAGTTGGAATATTAAGTTAGGGGGATGTGGGGGGTGCAGGGGGGCTTGCCCCCCTGCATAAACGGGATGTTAGGTGTAGGGATTAGGGAGTTATGTAAGGGTGGCATTGTTGTTAATGCTGTAAAATGTTGCCGACATTTTCAACATTAACGGCTGTTTTTCGACAATAGGGCCGTTCGGTTAGTTGTGGTTTCGGTACAACATTTTGCTGTTTTGTACCATTTTTTTTTAAATTTTGATATATTGATAGTAAACCTATATATATATATATATATATATATATATATATATATATATATGTGTGTGTGTGTGTGTGTGTGTGTATGTATATATATATATATATATATATATATATGTGTGGGTCTACTTCATAACATTGAAATTTCATAATTTTGAATTTCATAACATTGAGACCAAAACATCTGAATCCCAAAACACTGAAAACCCAAAACATTGAAAACTCAGAACACTGAAAGTGTACTTCATAACATTGAAAACTACAATGCATATGTAAATAACATCCCCTCCACTTTTAGCAACACCTAACAAAAACACTTTGTTTTGCATTTCTGCAGGGGCACAAGCCCCCCTGCACCCCAATATGGGGGCTTTGCCCCCCACATCTCCTGTAAATTAAATATACCAACTCAAGATCGCACTACAGTGGAAAAAAGTTAATTTCCTAACCTCAGTGTATGGTGATTGTGATACAGTGAGGATTGGAAATTAACTTTTTTCTACTGTAGTACAATCTTGGAGTTGGTATATTTAATTTACAGGGTGTGGGAGAGGGTGCAGGGGGTTTGCCACTCTGCAGAAATGTAGTAGAAAGTGTGTTTGTTAGTTAGGTATTGTTGTAGGTGGAGAGGATCTTATTTACTTGTACAATGTAGTTTTCAATGTTATGAAGCACACTTTCAGTGTTCTGAGTTTTGAATGTTTTGGGTTTTCAGTGTTTTGAATTTTCGATGTTATGGTGTCAATGTTATGAAATTCAACATTGTTTGGTTGCACTGCTGTCTTAGTGCAGAATTGGGACTGAGGAAGCATGGGAAATGTTCGTTCGTTTTTACTGCGTGAATGGTTATTACAAAATTGGATACTAAACCTTTTTCAGAGAATAAGAAATATGGAGAAACACATTTTTTGGATAAATAAGTCGTTTTATTTGACATACTGCAGTAAATAATTAAAGTTAAAATGAATAACAATGTAAACAATCAAAAAGAGATAAAAGTATCGATGATGTAGGTTAAATATAAAATGACATGGTTTTCAGTGGTAATGTGAAGAGCATTCTTGTAGGATTTGATAGAAAGGGATTTTTTTTTTGTGAACATAGCAGTTATAGTTGCAATGTTTTTGGGATGTTTTGCATAGTTTTCATGTGGATGTCTTCCGGATGTTTTGAGCAACATATTTGTGAAGATATTCTCTCTCTGATTAAAGAAGCATACTTGCAGACGGTTTACTTGTAGATGACTCACTTTTAGGTTTACTTGTAGATAGTTCACTTGCTAGGTTACACTTTTTGTATGGGGAGAAACTGTCTGCTATTGCTGTCAAGATTGCTGGGGATATGGAACGTGTATTTAGAGTGACTAGATGACGGAAAACAGCATAGCTTGAATCAAGCACTCATTCCTTAAATTTTACAATGTTTTCCCTACCTAAACAATGTCTTTAAATGAAGTTAACATTGTCAGTGTGATTCTGCATACATTTCTTTTTAAATTTACAGAGCTGGAAGCAAGTGGCATTATAGCAAAAATCTGGTTGCGATAATATATATATATATATATATATATATATATATATATATATATATATATATATATATATATAAATAGATAGATAGATATATGTGTTATGTAGATATATGGGGAGAGACTGAAATGTATGTTTTCATATATATATATATATATATATATATATATATATATATATACACACATATACATATATATATATAGCTATTTGTATATACATAGAGATAGATATACTATCTATGGGAGAGAGAAATAGTGACAGGCAGATATGTATACATATATCTATGTATATATATATATATATATATATATATATATATATATATATATATATATATATATATATAGATATGCGTGTGTGTGTTTGTGTATGTGTGTATAGACATATCTATACATAACAGGTCATTTTAAGCAAGGAGCAACAGAATTGCGCTCGGTTTAACTAAGTGTATGAGCACGCCCAGTTGGATTGTCAGTACTTATAAACTGACTCCAGCCCACACCTACTTGTACTCCAGTCCAGGATTTTTTGTGTAGCAGACAATGGCATCTTCCCCTGTTTCTGCAGTACTGCACTTCATTCAAATTTCCATGACATTCTTCAGCTGTCTGATGTAATTAATATGTGACAGAAGTCAATAATGTTACACCACACACAAACTGACAGTCTGTAAAAAAAACAAACAAAAAAAAAAAAACATAATAATACTGCACATCCAAAAGCTGTGGATACTTCCAGATTAGAACCATGAACACCATCACCCATGTTAACTTCCCTAGTCCACTGAGCCACACAAGCTGCCAGACAGAAATGAGTCAGTCATCACACAATCAATAGCATAAATATGTACGTTGTTATTCCTGCATTAAGTGAGACATCCAATGTATGATCAATTTCAATGTTACTGCCCTGTTATTGCCTGGACTGCTGATATACCATTGATGAGTTACTGTTAAAACAGTTATATGGGAACACTACTGTGTTGGGGGTGGGGGAACAGCACTGCACATTCTGCTGGGATACACAGTAGTCCAAATATCATGTAACCCCACAGTGTAACATCTCCCTTGACTGATGTAGTGAATATTTCATGCATGAGGCCTAGCGAATATTAAAGGACACATGATAGTGGATTGGGTATCTATAGTCCTGTGTAGATGTTACTTTTGTCCAAATAGCCCACTATATTTACTTGCATAAATGTAGCAGATCCATACATACAATGCCATATCATACTAATCCTTACAAGTACTGTGTAGGTTAGAGACTTACCGTGTGACTGCAGCAATTGACAGAATTGTAGTTCAGGACTGACTCTGTTTGATGCAAGCAGTACACAACCAATACGTGGATAGGTACAGGTTGTATGGGTTGCCTGACATCAAGGTTGATATATGTATGTGAGTAGGAGTAAAGTGTCAGTCCCTAGGTCCCTAGGTTGTCAGTGAATGTGCTATGTGTTGTCTCTTAGCCAAAGTCAGGGTGTACTGAGCATGCCTATGTCTGCCTACAGGGACATCAGCAGGGGGTTCCTCCTCCAAGTCCTCCTGTAACTGTGGTGACCTAGACACTGGTGGGGGGTTGTGAGTCCCTTCCCTTTTCTGATCCTGCTGCAACTATTTCTGCAGGATCAGATTGTGTAGCATAGCACATACTGTGAACATATGTGCACATGTGGCTGGAGAGTACTGCAAGGCTCCACCAGATATATCTGGACACTGGAACTGTGACTTCAGAAACCCAAACACATGCTCTGTGATGTTCCTAGTTTGTGTGTGTGCCTCATTATGGCTTTCTTCCATGTGTGTGTGTGTGTGTGTGTGTGTGTGTGTGTGTGTGTGTGTGTGTGTGTGTGTGTGTATGTGTGTGTGTGTGTGCATTTCTGATGGGTGTCATCATCTACGGTTCCAGGGCGTAGCCAGCATCCTCCATTAAATGGCCATGTGGGATGTCACCCCTAGCAAACATCTGGTACAGCTGTGATGTATGCCAGATTTGGGAGTCATGATAACTGCCAGAGCTACCAGCACACGCATTCAGGATAATCCCCTGGGCATTGCACATGACCTGGCAGCTGATGGAGTGGTACCCCATGCGGTTGACATAGATTCTACCCTTCTCACTGGGTGGTGCCTTGATGTGTACATGAGTGCAATCTATGGCACCCAGTACTTCAGGGTAGTGTGCCACACTGTAGAAGTGTTGCATATTACTGTCTCTTGCTTCAGCAGTGAGGGGAAAAGATATGTGCTCACTGGCATGTGGTAGCATGGCATCCAGGAACTGGTGGAGTATTCTAGATGCAGATGCCTGTGAGACCCCCATCACGTCCCAAGCTAATCTTTGAAAAGTACTTGTAGCTAGTATCCTAAGGGCAACACATGCCTTTGTTTCCACTGGGATGGGTTTTCCTTTATTGGCTCTGGCTCTGAGTTGAGGGCAGCAGAGCTGAGTAGCCTAGTAGGCTAATCGACTATGCACTATGCTGTAGTTGACAGGGGTCCAGGTTTGAGACTTAGTAGGAGTGATTATTGCTAGGTGTGTGGTGTACGCCTGTAATCCTAGCATCCTGGGAGGCAGAGTTTGTTGGATGAAATCACACTGGTTCGTGAGAGACTATACTTCCTGGAAAAGTGGAAAAAGTAACCCCACAGGACACAGTTGTAAGGTAAAACAAATTGTAAGAGCTCAGTGAGCTCTCGTAGCATGTCCCTGACCACCCTGTAGTGCTCTACAATCTCCAGCTCATGTAGCTCCTGGAAGATTGCCCTGGGCCTGAACACTCTTCTCCTTCTCTGTCTAGGCCTGTTGTCAGCAGCACCAGCAGCATTGACTTCAGCATCTAGCACATACATATGTAGCAGACCTGCAGCATCCCTTAGCATTATCTCAGTTAAAATTCCCAAGTCTTTATTTATTTTTTATTTACCATTTGTTAACCCGGTTAGTCCAGCTGAGCCATGTGGCTCATTTTCAGTGGAGACCCGAGGAGAAAAGCTCCAGACAATACAGAAAAATTTACAGTAATGATTAGAGCATTTCCTTAATACAGAAAATTAACAGAATTAAACAATATTCACACAGTAGAGAAAAGTACAAAAATAGATACATAAAAATACAAAATTCATACATAAAAACAACAGAGTGATCAGATGTCTACTATATACAATATTTTTTCAGTTGCATTGCACTTGAGATACAGATGAATCCTTGTGGATTTGAAAAATAATGTTTTACCATTGTTGCAATAGACATTCTCAAATGTCAAACCACTAGCAGTTATTGAGTGAAGAAGTGAGTGTTTAGGATGAATATTACAGATAAGGGGGAGTTGTTACTTCAGTACTCCAAAGGTCCAGAGTACTGAGGGAAAATCAGAATGTAGGGTATCTGTATACTTATACAGCTCTGCTGTAGGTCCAGAATGTGTTTTTGTCTAAGCATGATGCATTCCACCTGCTTACAATATAATTAACATCATTTAATGGCCCTATTTCAGTGTACAATGCCATGCACAGCCCTGTGTTGCCCTGAGTTCTGATGAAGCCCGGATATGCCGGGTGAAAGCACTTAACTTGATTTTCATTTTTTATGTTTGTTCAGCCGCTACTTGTTTTAATAAAATTAAAATTGTTCCATTTATCTCGTTCTCACCAGCAGTGAATTTGGTTTATACGGAGTGAGTGCACTTATTGGTGTACTCGTCGTAGTGTTGCACAGCATAGCTTATACAAAGGTCACAATTAATAATTGAATACATCCGGTTTTAAGGATATGCTCAGCCAGGCAGCACACTGCACAAACACGCTCACCTAAGCTCAAAAGAGACTAGCAGTGAGAGGACACACACCTCTGATGTCAGCCATATCCTGTGTAAACATCAACATGGACTAAGAGCACACGCGAAGGGGATATGCGGACACGATTACTCCTTTCTGCAATTCAGTAAATCCACCTCATTTGCATACATATCTGTGCTGACAGCCTGGAAACTACATGCTTCACAGCCCTATCACCTTAGTAACATTAGTAATGCACCATTGTAGGGACCCCACACAAGGTAATATAATACATTTCTATCACAAAGTATAAAATTATTTTGTTTCCTATTTTTTTTATTTTTCTGTTAAGCATGTTTGCGCACTGTGGTGCATAGTGCAAACAAGCCAAGATTATTAAAAAAGAATTATTAATTTAACTTATTCCCTTAATCCTTCTGACATACAGAATAATAGTTTTGTTCATATGTGTCTGTGTTATTACATTTTCAGAGGATTTATGTCCATATTTTTACAGTTTTACACCTCCTTTTGTCTGTCTAGAATCCTTTATGTGGAATTTTTTTGCATACACTATGGACACTGACACGAGGTCTGAACAGATGCCTTTCTGTTTGTTGGATCGCTCTACCTGCCTCACTTGCATGAGATTCACCTGCTTACGAGGCAATTTGCATGCCACAGAATTTTCTGTGTTTGCATGCGCACCACTTAGCAGCGCTCACTGAATCTTAACATGTTTGCATCCATAAACTCCAAGCAAGTACCCTTGACAGGAAAATACAGCAGTCAATTTTTCTTTGATGCAAAAACCCAAGTTTAATTCACACAAGCAGCTTCCAAGGTTTAAAATCAAAGCACATAAAGGCACATAAACGCCCTTCACCAACTCAGTGTTTTCGTCTAGTTAAAACAGACTTCATCAGATGCCGACTCATACCAAACTACACATATTTATATCAATTAATATTTAAATTATCCAGTCAGCAACCCTAAATAAATAAATGTGATTAAAAAAGCTTAAAACTCAGGTCTTGTCATTTGTAATACAAAATGTTAAAAACACACTTAAACGCCTTGAACATTTTTATTCCAAATATTAATAAAGCTACATATCAATAAAAAATGAATAACTGCAACTAAATATTCAATATCACACAATACAATTTTAAAAGACATATAATATTTAAAAGCTTGCATTTAAAATGTTGTGAACTTTTTAGTATTTCTTTGTCAAAGGCTCTCTCTAGGGACCATTAGTGGGAATGCACATAAATAGGAAACTTCCTTTTGCTACTCACAATTTAGCTGATCTCATTTTAAGTAGTGGGGCAATGGAAACACTTATCATTTAAACCAGGGGGTGTCCCAGCATTTAAATTGATTTGCCACCACAATTCCTTGTATTCAATTTTTTCTTCCCACAATCTGCCCCTCGCTTCCTTTTTTATGTGCTCCACTACAAAAAATAAGAAATTTGCTCTCTCCACATACCTTGGTGTGCTTGTTTAGACCATTTGCTTCTTTTTTGTTTTGTATATCATATTTATGCTCGTAGATCCTTCTCCTTAACTTATGCTTGTTTTTTCCTATATAGAAGGATCTACATTCCACACAGGTAGCCAGGTCCACTATTCCAGATGATTCACAATTAAAGTAGTCTTTGCCCTCAATCAGTCTGTCCCTACTTTCTATAAATACCTGATCAGTATTTGCTATATTTCCACATTGAGAGCAGCTACCACATTTATAGGTCCCTCTCCTTCTCCTGTTCCCTTCCTTCCTTTTCCAGTCATTTTCTAAAATAGCCTTTAAGTTAAGCAAATTTTTATATATAATTTTGAGGTGTTCCCTAGACACTCCTTCCAGGTCAGTAAAATGAACACACCTTTCCCATTCAGTTTTTACAACCTTTCTAGCTAAACTGCAGAAGGCATTAAATTCCAGTACTAATGCTTTCCAAAGTTTTGCTCAGAGGTAGCCGTGCATGTATGAACTTCATTAGTATTCTCTCCTAGTATGGGCTTAAATTTTCCTTTTCTGCCCTCATTTATTTCTGTCTTCACCCCTCTTATTAACTCAATGGGATACCCCCTATTCAGAAGAAATTGTTCTAATAATTCACTTTTGTGCTAAAAATCCATTTCTGAGGAGGTCATTCTGCTTCCTGGTACGTACTGGCCTTTCACTCTATTCCTTTTATAATGGGGGTGGGTGGGCACTATTATAGTGTAAAAAATAATTACAGAATGTAGGCTTTCTATATACCCTTGACTCAAATCTACCCTGGATCTTATATACTTCTATGTCAAGGTATTCAAGTTTCTCCGTGGAGCATTTGTGGGTAAATCTAAAAAAAATTTTAGTAGTGTTGTTTATGTAATACATGAATTCTTCCAACTTATGCATAGTCTCAATCCATAAAATCACTATATCATCTAAAAATCTCCTATAAAACGTCCAGCACACCGCATATTGGGATCCCAAAACATATTTCTCTTCCCATTTGGCTAGAACAAGGTTGGCATAGGTGGAAGCGCATGCTGCTCCCATCACAACCCCCTAGATCTGCTGGTACAATTCCCCTTTAAAGAAGATGAAATTGTACTTCAGTACTAATTCCATCAGTCCAGCACATACCAATTTCTCCTTTTGATTTAATTCAGTGATTCAAATTTTATATCTTCAAGCATACTCATACCTTCAGTGTATGGTATGCTGGAGAATAAGTCAATCACATCCACTGTGACAAAAGTTAAATCTTCCCTATATAATTCATGCTTAAATTCGTTCAGAAGATCCCAGGAATCTTTCAATATTGCCTTTCTTTTCAACCATATTTTTTTTCAATTTGCTATCCACATATTTTGCTAAGAGAAGTGTTTTGAATCCCTCAGCTGAGACTATCGGTCTTAAGGGAGGGTCCCTCTCATCCTTGTGAGTTTTCGGTATACCAAATATAGATGGTATTCTAGGCTTGTCAACTTTTAAAAATGCAAAAGTTTTGGGATGAATTGTCTTCCATTAACGTCTTCCAAAACTGCATCAATTTTTTCTATAGGAAATATTAATTTCATTTATAGATACACTAGAGTATTTATTGGTATCTCTTAAAATTTCATTTATTTTGCCTTCATAAATGATAGTATCCATCAGCACAATCCCACCCCCCCCCTTTGTCAGGTTTCATCACTTGGACTTCAAGATTCTCTTGCAACAAAGCTAAGACCTCCTTCTCCTTATTAGTTAAATTAGATGTATATCTAACATTGGAGAATTCTCTCCGTAATTCCTTCGCTACTATTTTTTCAAAACTCTTTAGCTGAGGATGTAGGGGTGGGTTGTAAGGGCTTTTACGCCTCAATTTACTATCAACTTCATTACTTTTGATGGAAACATCAAACCAAGGTTGACTTTCCTAGTAAATATTCTTAAATCCATTATAGTTTTTGTAAGGTCACCTTTCTTTTGAGATATAAATTTTAAGCCTTTAGATAAGATAAAGGTGGGAATAATAATCCCTCAAGAATATAATTCTTTCTATAATATTCTTAAACATTAATGGTCTCACAGATAAATCCAAAAAACAAAGAGTAGTGAACTATATTAAAAATGTACAGTGCAAATAGCTATGCTACAGGAGACACACATGGGAAGAACTGAACATGTGAATTTGATAAAGCAAGTTTTTGAGGATGGTTATTCAGTGAAATACCTGGGACAAAGGAATGAAGGAGAGGAGTACTTATATTAATTGCAAGAGGACCTCCAATAGTAATAGAAGAGAAAAAAAGACAATAATGGCAAATTTGTAGTACTAAGGTGTTTGTGGCAAGGGAGGAGGATAACACTGGCATGTATTTATATTCCTCTGAAGACTGCTATAATAGAGTTAAAGAAAATTCTGGTAGAAATAATCAGCTTTCAGCAAGGAATATTACTTATAGGTGGGGACTGGAATTTGATTTGCAACAGTGAAGATATGTCTGGGGGGCCCAGAAAGGGAAAAATAACAAAGGAGGAAACATTTTTAAAGAAATTTATGAAAATATTTGGCATGGAAGATGTGCGATCAGTACAAGAAATTTGAAGTGAATTTACATATTATTCCCCAAGATACAAAAACTGGACTAGGATAGACAGAATTTACATTTCACAGGAACATGTGCATTTAATTGAAGGCCTTGATATGCATCTAACAACTATTTCAGATTGTTTTTATTTAAGTTATTGTTGGCGCACAAAGGCTAATGAAATAAAAACGAGTCACTAGCACTTTCCCACCTATCTGTTAAAAAGAAAGAAATTTAAGGAATGGGTAGTGAAAATTATTCAGGAACTTTTAGAGAAGATAGAAACTTCTGAAAATATAGCTAGGGAGTAGAATAAAATTAAAATGGAATTTCAATATAAGGTGAAAATAAAAAAGGGAAATATGGTTAAGAAGTAACACAAATTATTTAGAGGGACTGACAAACATTAAAGCATTGCAAAATGGGGGAATCTCATAGAACAAGAAGTGGAGCATGTATAGAATGATAGAAAAGAAGTGACTACCTTGATAATATGCACGAGCATACAAAGACTGCTGTCAAGCAACTGTTTTTTGATAATAACTCAAGAGCACAAAAACTTTTAGCACAATGACTCAGACAGAAAGTAGAAAGTGCTGTCATCAAGCTTAGGGAGCCTATTACAAGGAAAATAACCAGGAATCCTGTAGAAGTATTAGAAATATTTTGGAAATTTTGTGAAAGTATGTATAAAAGCAAACAAATGAAATCAGGAAGCAATATGCCAGCTCAGCCAAGAAACCAAGTCAGTGAAATTCAACAAAGAAGAGCCGAATAAGTGATCAGGCAGAAATAACTTTAATAAAACATTAGCAAACATTAAAACCACAAAAAATAAAAACTAATGGAAACAAAATGCAAAAATTATGAGTGCTTTGGCACCAGAACAAGGTGCTTCATTACATCTAATAATAAACCATCCATTCAAACCTAAATGCCTTCAGAGTCACAGTCTAAGACCCTGTGACTTCAAGGCAGGTCTTAAAGGGATACAGTCATTCAATCCTTTACCTCTAGTTGCCCGAAGAAACAATATCCAATAAAAGACATCCACCCCAACCCTGGCCCCACCATCTCCAACCCCACTTCTCATAATCAGACTAGAAACCACAACTTCTCCCAAATCATAGCCAATAGAAAGCCAAGTGACGTCCTTCTACTAAGCCTAAATATTAGAAGTATATCCAACAAGGTCCAGGAACCCCATGCGACCATAGACTGCACCCCAGATATAGTCATCCTGACAGAAACCTGGCTAGAACCTCACATTACCAGTGAGCAAATCCTCCCTACTGGTTACAGCATACTAAGAGTAGACCGGCTAAACAAGAAAGGAGGCGGTGTAGCTATAATATTTATACAGCATCTAAACATCCAGATCTTAAAATCATCAGCTCCACAAATAGGCAATGAAGAAATAATATATACCAATCTCAAAATAAACCAAAATAAAACCATCAACATAATTGGATGCTACTTCCCATCTGGTCAAAACATCCCTCCACTAGAAAACCTCCTCAGCTAGTCTACCAGCCATCTCTTCCAATAAACTATAATTTTAGGTAATTTCAATATTGACTGGCATCCTGTTATGACAACCATCCAACCCATCATCTAAACCTTCATGGCTTCACCCAACTAGTCCAATCACCAACCAGGATAAATAAAAACTCCAACAAGCACACTACCCTGGATTGGATACTAGTCAGTAAGAGCCCCCAGTCATATATAGCAGGCTGCTTATCAGATAGCCTCAATGATCACTCCCCAACATTCCTACTCAAAAAACACCTATACCAAGCTAAACCTGTCATCTACCGTCAAATATGTAAAAAACGAAACTTTAACCCACTCACATTCATCTCATCCCTCAAAGAATGTAACTGGCATCCTCTAAAGTACCTCAGTCTTGATGACGCAGTTGAATTTTTTAATACTACCTTCCTGAGCATCCTTAATTACCATGCCCCCATAAGACTTTCCAGAACCAAAGCATAACCCTCCCCATGGCTACAGAAAACCACTAAGTCATAAATGAAAAACAGGGATAAAGCCTGGGAGCACTGGCGCAAAACCAAAACCCCCTCAACTAGACAGAAATTCCTAGAACTACACAATAGAGTCAAAAAGCTAATAAAACAGGACAAATTCCAATACTACCAGTCCATCCTAGACTCCTCCCAACACAACCCCAAACAATTCTGGTCCTCCATAAACTCCATCCTCCACCCAGGTAAAGTCAGTACCCCTCCTCCTAACATCCCTCACTCCTCTGAAAATATTGCTACCTCATTCAACACACATTTCACACAAACCATACTATCGCTAGCTAGACAACACAACTCGCCTCCCCTTCAACCCACACCTTCAACTAGTAATCTCCCCACTGTCTTCTCCTTTTCTCCTGTTCCTACCTCCAACATAAAAAAATTCTTAACTAAACTTAAGCCCACCAAATTAGCAGCAGACAACCTCCCAAGTGAATACCTACAAATCGCAGCTGATGCTCTAGCCTACCCAGTATCCATCTTGATTAACTGATCTCTGTCAGAAAATTATGTTCTCACGCTATGGAAAGTATCACATATAATTCCCCTCCACAAAGGTGGCCCCTCCACAGAACTAACCAATTACCGCTCCATAGCTATTCTCTCTCCATACTCCAAAATACTAGAGGGATGCATTCAGTCTCAGGTCTCAGACTACCTCACCTCCTTACTAACAACCTCCTTTCCAATACTCAGAATGGTTTCCGACCAAACCATAGCACCACCACTGCCGCACTCTCCTTTACTAACACTATCTTTCAGCATAAAAACAATGGCTATCTGTCCTCTGCTACTTTCCTAGACCTATCTAAAGCATTTGACATGGTCCCACACAAACAACTCATCTATGTCCTCAATAACCTATCCTTCTCTCAATCAGTCACCAACTGGTTTCAGAGTTACCTGTCTGACCGCCAACAATCTGTTGTATGGCAGAATGACCTATCTCCCCAACTACCTGTCTCTATAGGGGTTCCCCACGGATCCATCCTTGGACCCCTACTCTTCTCTATTTTCACCAATAATCTAGCCTCTGCCACCAAACATAGCGCACTCATACAATACGCAGATGACTCAACCATCATCTGCTCAGTCCAGTCCCTACCCAAACTGCAAAAAGTCACACAGGAAGCCTTTTCCTCTGTTGAAACTTGGTTATCCAATGTCCAATTAATACTCAACCCAAACAAAACTAAACTACTCATCTTCCAACCCACCAAACATACTCAACACAGCAAAATACAACACCACTATACACCCAACATTACACACCAAATTGCTAGGAGTGGAAATAGACAATAAACTAAAATGTGACATTCACATATCCATGACTATAAAAAAAGTCCACAAAAAAAATAGGAGCATTAAACAGAAATAAGCAACTTCTCACCAAAGCAGCAAAGATTTCAGTAGCAAATTCCCACCTTATCTCCACCCTACTTTATGCCTCTCCAGTATATACCAACCTAAGGCAATGCAATCTAAACAAGCTAGAGACCTGCTACAACAAAATATCCAAATTCGCCACAGGGGCATCCTGCCATAGTCACCATTGCCTCTCACTTGCTGAACTGGGCTGGCTTGAACTGCCTCACCTCCTTCAATGGTATAAACTTACACTTGCCCACAAACTTGTAAACCATCCACTAAAAGTCCCATCCCTCCAGAATCTACTCAAACCCTATTGCACCACCAGACCACTAAGATCCAGCAACAAAAATCACTTACAGGTCACTAAAGCCAATAGCTCTGCTGGAGAAGCACTATTCTCTTGCACCATAGCCAAATTATGGAATTCCCTTCCACCCACAATTACCTCTGTATCATCATGCACCCACTTCAAAACTTTACTAAAAGCGCACCTAAGAACATGCTGGCTATGCCCTTGCAACTCCTCCTCTAATATCACCCACCCATCCACCCACTACCTTTCTTTCCACCCCACTAACTACCTTGATTATAGCAAGCTCGGATGCTCATAAGCCTAACTACTTATTATACAGCAGGAACTTCTTATTGTAACAATTGTTAATGTCTGTTATGTACTTCGCAGATGATAAAGATTCTAGTTGTCTACTGATGTACTATGTTCTTCATCTGTAACCATGTTTGTAATTGTTAATTGCTATGTTGATCAAATTGTTAATTGCTATGTAAATCCAATGTAACTACTGTCTGTATATTTTAACTGTGGAGCTTTTCTCCCTGGGCCTCCGCTGAAAATGGACCTACTTCCAGTCGGACACTCCTGGTCAACAAATGTAAATAAATAAATAAATAAATATTGACTTAATATCAAGGCTCTCTGTCCAGGTCTTTATCTCTCCAGCCATTGCTGTAACAAAATACTGTTCAAGAACTAACAATTTAAAAACATGAAGGCTACCCACATTTACTACATATTTACCTAAAGCATTCCTAACATCACCCTTACTAATACTATATAGGTGTTCCTTAACCTTGTCCCTAAGGCAGCGGTTGGTCTTTCCTACATAGTAGCTATGACATGTTTCACAGATTGCAAGGTATACAATGTTCTGAGAGCTACAATCGGCATAAAAATCTAATTTAAATAACTGTCCAGTATCTGGGTGGATAAAACTATCTCCTTCCTTAATATAGCTACAGATATTACATTTTCCACTCTAAGCTGTCCCTTTTCGATAAGACATAGCCATATTATTCCTGCCATCAGTCAAAGGGTTATAATGTAGCATTCACTTAATTGAATGATAGTTCTTAAAAGAGAACTGAGCTCACCCCAAGTAGATCCTTACATCTAACATCAGACATAAGTATCCCCAGTGCTTTCTAATAATGTCACAGACAGAATACACATTATTAGAATACATCAAACACATCCTTAAACTATCAGACTTGGCATCCCTCCCTGCTAGGGGGATATCCCCTTTATTCAGAAAGTATGGTCTAGCCCTAGTTTGCTGAAAAGACAAAACTTCATCCTGTGCCTAAGATATCTCATAATCACAATAACTACTCCAGCAAAAATCCCCAGAAAGGGCATTGAAAGAAGCATACATCTGACTATCCATATTATGCAATCTGGCATTTGTAAAAAACTGACTTTTCATTCCTCTACAGATATTTAGGATGCATACTACGGCATGTAACAAGGTATATGCTACTGAGCAAATTTATTTGTTTTCTGCTTGATGTTATTTTAACAAGTAATGCATTTCTGTTGATAGGTACTATATTCAGAGGATAGGTGTAGCAATGGGCACCAT